>NC_135830.1:4537184-4692184 GCF_964213995.1 Mustelus asterias
GAATATTGTGATTCAAGCATTGTTCCTGGATTTAATATCTGCCTATCCGGTGTCCTAATTTTTAAATGATATTCAATTCAATATCCAACACATTGGCTTCCTTCTATTTATAAGATGAGAGTTTCATGACAAATAAATCAATGTCAAATGGGATGTCTCCATTTTGTGCAGCTTTGCTGATGGCTGAGGAGGCCAATATTGGGAGGCCGATGTGACAAGTGCTGGAATAGAGCTGGCAGCTTTGGTTGTGGATTGATGTTTCTCGTTCGCTCCATTGGCAAACCCCTGTAACCAGTGGTCATCTTGGTGATGCACGGCCGCCCACGGGAAGTGTACTCATTCTATCTGGAGTCAGTAAATGGCATTCCTGTATGAAAATCCACATTATAACTCATAGAATCTCTATGTTGTGGAACTTCGTGTCATGCTCGTAAAACTTCATGAAGTAGATTTAAGCGTCTGTTTTTCTCCAGCCACATCACTATACAGAAAGCCCTTGTATTTGTGACAATCATTCATCATATGGACGGAGCACAGCCACGGCATGTATTTGACGAGTCTCACAGACTTGGGAGCTGTGCCTGTGGGAGGACAGAATCGTTCCTGAATTTGTCCCGCCAGTAGGTACCCACAATGCACCGCACACACAGCCAAGATGGAAACGATTGAGCTTCTTTGTGAGGTCTGTGAATGGTCCATGTTTCACAGTCACTCGGCAAGATGCTGAGAACACACACCCTTCAAACAATCAGCTTCGCCCTCAGGGTCAGCTTGATGTTATTCCATGTGTGTATTAAGAGCCAGCTGGTGTATGCTTTCTCCATAGGTTTACAATTCTGCACAAAGGAACATGCTTTCTGTCACCCTGGAGCATGGGGAACAAAATTAGTGAATCATTTCCAGCCGATTGATATGTACTGGTTAATTCAACTCCTTGACCAGTGACCGAGTTTCTCTTGGCCTTTATCGTCAGTGAGAAAATGTTATATGTGAGATGAATTAATTGAGTCACTGGTGGTCTTCCAGACTCTCCAATCCACTCCTGGATAAGGGTCGCTTGTTTTCTGTTATTTTCCTCTGTGAGGTTATCTGCTGTAAACGGGACATCGAATGCCAGAGTCTATTCCCCACAAGTTACAACTGCAGTAAAACACCTGCTCCAGGTGAGGTTCTCACAACCTCGGCATAGCCCACTGTTTGTACTGCTTTATAAGTACCTCACGCCAACCAATTGCGCCACTGGAGAACATAAGCTCCGAGTGATTTGATTTAATTACATTTTACACTGAATATGTGTTCGATTTGATTTATTTTTTGGTAACAGAATGATCTTCACCGCATGGCAACTCCAAGAGAAAAGCAGGGAACCGCACAATCCTTGGACATGACCTTCCTAACCTCACACAGGCCTTCGACGCTTTCAATTTTGAGGGATTATGGAGCGTCCTCCTCAGTTTTGGCTGCCTCTAAATAGGGAAAGGGGAGGTGGAGTTCATCCGTGCAAACAGCGAAATTTAAAGATGATAGCACTCAATGTAGGGGACAAACCCACGACCCTGAGATTAAAAGCCTCATTCTCTGTCGACCGTCAAAACATTGCTTTCCACCTCATTTCTCGGCATGTTATGCATTGAAAAGTTAGAAAGTAATCGATCTACAAAAGCCCCAAGGTTACAATGCATTCCTCTCAATCAACAATAACATCATTCGCATGTTCCACTTCTTAGCTGCGCCTCCTTTCGAACATTGTAATCCATGTCCAAGATTTATTGTTCAATGTTGATATGTTAATAGTGGTGCCATCATTTTTAGGGGTCCATATTACATTGAGTAACTCAGTGGAACGACTAATAAGTATGCCAGCCTGCTCGAATAAGCACATTCATGTATGTTACAGACTGTCAGAAATTATAAAGTTTCTGCCCAGTGACAATCAACACTTCCATCACATTATTTGCTCTGAGTGCCATGATCTTTTAGTACTTCTCATTTTCCAGACTGTATTCTAAGAGTTTTGTTCCACAGTTTCTGTTGTATACTAAAGTGGCCAGCTCACTTTATCAGCAAGGACAACATATTGAAAAGGTTGCCATACAGTGCGTAACTTAATCAGTTAGTGAATGTTTATTAGATGGAGGTTGATGGCTTGCAGTCGAGGGAGAAGAGAAGGAAAATCTCCCAAATGCCTCTCATGATATTACCAGATAGTCATCCGGCATACTGCAAAGAGAGACATTGCTTTGCGATACTTCAGAGGCTGTCAGATCATGAAGTATTTGCTGCAGCCGATAGGAATTTTGAAATGATTTTAGCCCCTTTCACAGGAGAAGAAATATTCATGAGGAGCATTAGCCGGTTTCCCGGTTGAAACTCCAATAAAGTTTCATTCACTCGGGTAGTGTGTAAACGCTGTTTGGAGCTTTAGTGAGTGGGATATAATCAACCTGCGTTTTTTCAAACCTGTGTTCTGGGCCGGGTTGGAGTCTCTTTTTTCTGAGGAATGTGCAGTAGCAAATATTCAGCAATGAAACTGAAGTATGCATCAATCGCCTCACTCTGAAATTGAAAGGATATTACTTCTCCTTCGTTCTGAACCAGAGACCATTCACGAGTAAGGTAATCTAACAACCTCAAGGTTACACTCTGCTGAAAACAGCCAAAGGGACTTGATTAGAAATCCAAACTGTGTTCTCTTGCTGCACTTCCAGATATTGCTTTCCAGCAAGAGAATTGGGGAGCGATATTTCGGAATGTTGTGGAGAAATTGATGCAGGAACAGAATTTTGAAATTTCAGTCATTTAACACTTGTTTCTGCCCATCATCCCTAAATCAGAGAATCCCTACAGTGCAGCAGGAGGCCATTCTGCCCATCGAGTCCGCACTGACCACAATCCCCCCACACCCTATTCTCGTAACCTCAGATACGTGCCCTGCTAATACCCTGAAAATAGGATCAATTTATCATGGCCAATCAAACTTACTTGCACGTCTTTGGACCTGTGGCAGGAAGCCGGAGCACCCAGAGGAAACACATGCAGACACTGAGAGAACGTGTAAACTCCACATAAGCAATGACCCGAGGCCGGAATTGAACCTGGGTTTCTGCCGCTGTGAGGCAACAGTGCTAACCACTGCTAACCATTCTTGATGACGATGCATGTTACATTTCAAATTATTGTCTAATTCCCTTATGAAATTGAGTTCAGAAAAGTAATATTGCAAGTGGTGCAGGAGCTTCAGGAGTGTCTGTGCACAGTGTATGAAAATTACTAACATTCTCCCGACCCAATGAAATGAAGAACTGGAGGTGGGATTCTTATTCTCTTTTCGTAATTAAAGAATAAATAAAATCTTTGCATTTGAATTCATTTCGAATATTTAAAGGAAGTTTACTCTTATTCAGACAATCCTCATTTCTCTCAGTTGTTTTCTGATTTCCAGTTCCCCTTGCTGCAAAGCCTGTTATAAAAAAGAGTGAAATGTTTCCTCTTTTGATTTGGAATGCACAAGAGGCCAGAATTAGAGGAACACAGGTATCTCAGATGCTTTTGGAATTACAGAGTTGGGTGAGGCAAGGATATGGAGGGGTTTGAACACAAGGATCAATGTTAAAGTTAAGACAGCGCTTGAAAGGCATCCAATGCAGAAGAGCTGAGGGGTGAGAGTGGGTTGGAACTTGCTGTGAGTTAAGCCCCGGGCAGTGGAGTTTTGGATGATCATGTTTGCATCAGCTGGATCAGCAGTGGCCCCACATAATATTGGACCGTACTTTATTTCATGAATTTGCCCGTGCGTTCAATGTGGATTAGTGCAGTTTAACACACAAAATTTGATGTCTACAGACCCAGTCCATCATGTTTACTAAGAGTGCATTCTTCCCTATTTCATTGTATCTGTTTTCAGTGTAAACAATTCTAATTCCACAGATTTGTACTCGACATGGACAGGTCCTCCTCAGTGACTGTAAATTTATTGTATCCTATCGCAGATTAACATTAGTTTCTTTCTGGCTGCAGAAGTTCATATCAGTGTGTCCACATTCAATATGGGTAGAGTCGTTCCAGAGTAAACACTTGATTGAGTTTTTTGGAAGGGTAACCAGGAAGGGAGATGAGGGCAGTGCAGTCGACTTCGTCTACATGGAATTTAGAAAGGCCTTTGACAAGATATCACATGGTAGGTTGTTGTATAAGGTTAAATCTCACGGGATCCAGGGTGATGTAGCCAACTGCATACAAATTGGCTTGATTACAGAAGACATGGAGTGGTTGGAGAGGATTGTTTTCAAACTGGAAGCCTGTGACCAGCGGTGTGCCTCTGTGATCAAAGAGAACAAAGAACAGTACAGCACAGGAAACAGGCCCTTCGGCCCTCCAAGCCTGTGCCGCTCCTTGGTCCAACGAGACCAATTGTTTGTATCCCTCCATTCCCAGGCTGCTCATGTGACTATCCAGGTAAGTCTTAAACGATGTCAGCGTGCCTGCCTCCACCACCCTACTTGGCAGTGCATTCCAGGCCCCCACCACCCTCTGTGTAAAAAACATCCCTCTGATATCGGAGTTGTACTTCGCCCCTCTCACCTTGAGCCCGTGACCCCTCGTGATCGTCACCTCCGACCTGGGAAAAAGCTTCCCACTGTTCACCCTATCTATACCCTTCATAATCTTGTACACCTCTATTAGATCTCCCCTCATTCTCCGTCTTTCCAGGGAGAACAACCCCAGTTTACCCAATCTCTCCTCATAGCTAAGACCCTCCATACCAGGCAACATCCTGGTAAACCTTCTCTGCACTCTCCCTAACGCCTCCACGTCCTTCTGGTAGTGCGGCGACCAGAACTGGACGCAGTACTCCAAATGTGGCCTAACCAGCGTTCTATACAGCTGCATCATCAGACTCCAGCTTTTATACTCTATACCCCGTCCTATAAAGGCAAGCATACCATATGCCTTCTTCACCACCTTCTCCACCTGTGTTGCCACCTTCAAGGATTTGTGGACTTGCACACCTAGGTCCCTCTGTGTTTCTATACTCCTGATGACTCTGCCATTTATTGTATAACTCCTCCCTCCATTATTTCTTCCAAAATGCATCACTTCACATTTATCCAGATTAAACTCCATCTGCCACCTCTCCGCCCAATTTTCCAGCCTATCTATATCCTGCTGTATTGCCCGACAATGCTCTGGCACATCACCCTTCTGACTATTACCCCTCCTAACTGTGACCCACGTGTCTACCTTCCGAGACCCTGGTGTCACTACCTGACTATAACTTTTATCTATTAATCTCTAATTTTCCCTTACTAAACTGAGTTCATCGAGCCTCAGCTCCAGCTCCCTTACACGATCCTTCAGGAGTTGCAGTTCCACACATCTGGCACAGATATGGACTTCCGGTAGGCAAGTTGTCTCCAGGAACTCCCACATCCCACACCGAATGCAGTATACTGGCCTCCCACTCATACCCAGCCATGTCCTTTTTAGTTTTTGGGAGATAAAACAAAAAAAGGGGGTGTAACAGAAGAAAAGCAAACAACCTTCCTCGCCTTCGCCGAAGCCCTGTGAGCCAAAGCCCTTGCAGCTCACACTCTGCTCCCTGCTCACTCCACTGCCCGCTCCAGACGCTGCCCACTCAAAAGTGTGGCCTGCTTTTAAACCCTCCAAAAAACCTTCCCCAGGCTGCTCCTGGGCCTACTGTTTTGAAAAGAAACCTCTGATTTCTAAGCCAAATTTAACTGAAAAATCAATAAATAAAATGCAGACACAATCTTTCTTACACTCAGCCTGCTCCTGTGGAACAATGAGGCTGAAACCTCCAAGTTAAACCCTTTTTAAACCTTCCCCAGGCTGCTCTTGCGCCTACTTCCTGTTTTGAAAAAAAAAACCTCCTTTTTAAATTAGCCCTTTTTAAACTTCCCCAGGCTGCTCCTGGGCCTACTTCCTGTTTTGAAAAAAACCTCCGATTTTTAAGCCAAATTTAACTGAAAAATAAATAAATAAATAAAATGCAGACACAATCTTTCTTACACTCAGCCTGCTCCTGTGGAACAATCAGTGCTCGGTCCACAATTATTTGTCATTTATAATCAATGATTTGGATGAGACTTTAAGGGATATGGTTAGTAGGTTTTCAGATGACAGTAAGATTAGTGGCATAGTGGACAGTGATAAAGTTATCTCGGATTACAACAGGATCTTGATCAATTGGGCCAGTGGGCCAATGAATGGCAGATGGAGTTTAATTTAGATAAATGTGAAGTGATGCAATTTGTTAGATCAAACCAGGGCAGGAAAAACTCATCTTATGGGCGGGCGTTGGAGAGTTGTAGAACGAAGATATCTGGGAGTACAGGTTCATAGCTCTTTGAAAGTAGGACAGCTGGATAGGGTGGTGAAGAAGGCATTCGGCATGCTTGGATTCATTGGTCAGAACACTGAATACTGGAGTTGGGACATCTTGTTGAAGCTGTGCAACGCATTGGTCAGGCCACACTTGGAATGCTGAGTACAGTTCTGGTCACCCAATTATAGAAAGGATATTATTAAACTGGAAAGAGTGCAGAAAAGATGTAATCGGATGCTACCTGGACTTGATGGCTTGAGTTGTCATGAGAGGCTGGATAGCCTGGGAAACGCACGTTGACACGGGGAGAACCTGCAAACTCCACACAGACAATGACCCGTGACCGGAATGCAACCTGGTTGCCTTGTGCTGCGATGCAGCAGTGCTAACCACGTTGCCACCATGCCGCCCTACAATGACCAATTATTGTAATTACCAATCAGATTGTCCAAACGTGCTCTGAATACTGATAATTCACCATTGCAGTTACACTGGAACGGGACTCGTTGACTATTTAATGCTTCAATCTCCCGTCTCACCTTCTTCCCTGTGGATGGAATTTCTTTAAAGTATCAGCAGATTCTGATGGCTCACCATGGAGTGGAACTTATCCCCACTCATCTAGACTTGTGCTGAGTTGTTTAACTTGCTGACCACGCTGTCAGGATCATCACCATGTTGGACGGAATTCTCTGATTTTCAAGTTCTTAGGTCCTGGCGAGATTGACTCCACAAAGCGTGGTGGTAACGCTACAGGTTAAGGTCACTGTGGCCTCCAGTAAGACCTGTTCTATTGGTGGTGGCAGTAGAGTAACTACATGATCGGTACAACAGGAATCACTTGGGAAACAGAAATGAACGTCAACCAGAGCATTACCTTCAAAATGAGAACACCAGTATTGATCTTTCATTTCAACAGTCAGAATTTATATTTGTGACATTTGGCGTCTCACCATCGTGCTAACACCATCATTATTTGAAGGACAGAGGGTTATAATAATAATGGGAAACTCAATAGTCCCTGTGTATTTCTACCCAGAGTAACTGGTCATGGCAAAACCAAATACCATTTGAAACCATTGGAATAGATTCGGGTATAATCCTGTTGTTGAATCATCAAGATATCGACCATTCGGAGAATGATAGAATGTTTGCAGCAAATCAGGAGCTCATATAGCTCTGCATATATTTCCATATCTTATAAAGAGTGACAACATTACCAGAAAGTTTGTCAATCTCCTTTCCTTCGAGTTTAGCAAATATTGGGGCGAATTAAATTTACAATTTCTCACAGTGAGGATGAATATCGTTGTCAGTATCACCGTAACTGCATTCATAAGATAAAAATCCCTAATTATTGCTTAACATTCCCCCACATTATTATTTATATACTTTAAGTATATAACAAAAAATAGTGGCTCGAGTATTAGTGCTTGTGGTACACCGCTTTACACCAACCTCCAGTCACTCGAACAACATTCTATCACTATCATTTCTGCCCTATTACATCTTTGCTCCTCTATTTCCCTCTGACTCCTTGGGGGCCTATAATACACTCCCACTAATGTAGTTGTCCCCTTAACGTTCATAAGTTCTAAGAACAAAGCCTCGTTTGAAAATCTTTCCAAGATATCATCTCTCCTTGTAGCAGTAATTGTCTCCTTGATTAATAGTGCTACCCCCCACCTCCCTTTTTACACCCTCCTCTGTCTTGCCTAAAGATATTTGCTGAAGGTTAAATACTGAAAGAATTATGGTAGTTATCTTCTCTGCTTTACTGTTGGTGGCAGGTCCTGGGGCAATGGTGTAGCCCAAATGCCGAAATGTACACAGAGATTATGCTTTGAGATTTCAGATAGTTTGGAAGCATTTGCTGATTTTCAGACATGTCTTCATTTCTACAAAGTATCCTTGTTTAAGTGGTTGATTTGGAGGTTATAACTATGAAGGGGTGAAAACAAAAGTAAACTATTGGGGAATCGAAATTCAGTTTTGCTTCTTCTTCAGCCACGAAGAAGACAAATTTCCAAAGCATAGGAACAACGTCTTTGTCGATGAATCCGGGGATAAAAGGTCGCAATAACGGATCATTCAGGTTACAGTTTGAAGCTGTGAGTAACACTAGATGTTCCAACGACGGTGAATAGGATAAGGATTTTGACATTCTTCGTGTGAGAAGGCTGAGGAGGGAAATCGTGTTGATACCAGATCGCTGATTCCAGGAAAACACATAGTGTGGATGAGGAAAGATGTGCCTCTTTCAAGGAAGTTGTATGCGTAAAGCTATGCTCTCATGTGACTACTAACATAACATTGCTTTCATAAAAGGACGGGGGCTCGACCTGTTTTAAAGCGAGCTGTGGGTTCTTGCAGCTACATAATGCCCAGAGATAGTGTACAGACAGCTGAAAGACTGAGTGAGGTGTATTTTTGTGACATGTAGTCAACAACAAATCCAAAAACACTATTTGTGAAAATGAAAGACAATGCCGGTTACAGACCTGAAACATGAAATTTATAGGCAAGCACCAGTACAGGACGGCACGGTGGTACAGTGACTAGCACTACTGCCTCACGGCGCCAGGGTTGGATTCCCAGCTTGGGTCACTGTCTGTGCGGAGCTTGCATGTTCTCAACACATCTGCGTGAATTTCCTCCGGGTGCTCGGCTTTACCCCCACAGTCCGAAAGACGTGCTGGACAAGTGCAGTAGCCATAGTAAAAATTGTGACAATAATAAACATACTGAACAAAAAAACAGTGTCCTCTTATTGTGATAAGTAAATTTATAATAGAGGCTTCCAAACAAGAGAGGTCAAGAGCGACCTCTCGCCGTGTTTCCCTTGCTATCAGACAGTGTTGTAAAAATGCATAATATCGAGTTAAGCAATGATACAGCTATTCAATGAAGTCGCTTAAAATATTTGATTTTCATTTGATTTATTATTGTCACATTTATTAACATACAGTGAAAAGTATTGTTTCTTGCGTGCTATACAGACAAAACATACCATTCATAGAGAAGGAAACGAGAGAGTGCAAAATGTTCTATTACAGTCATAGCGAGAGTGTAGAGAAATATCAACTTAATGCAAGGTAAGTCCATTCAAACATCTGACAGCAGCAGGGAAGAAGCTCTTCTTGAGTCGGTTGGTATGTGACCTCAGACTTTTGTATCTTTTTCCCGAAGGAAGAAGTTGGAAGAGAGAATGTCCGGGGTGCGTGAGGTCCTTAATTATGCTGCCTGCTTTTCTGAGGTAGCAGGAAGTGTAGACAGAGTCAACGGATGGGAGGCTGGTTTGCGTGATGGATTGGGCGGTATACACGACCTTTTGTACTTCCTTGCAGTCTTGGGCAGAGCAGGAGCCATACCAAGTTGTGATACAGCCAGAAAGAATGCTTCCTATGGTGCATCTGTAAAAGTTGGTGAGAGTCGTAGCTGACATGCCAAATTCCCTTAGTCTTCTGAGAACGTAGAGGCGTTGGTGGGCTTTCTTGATTATAGTGCCGGTATAGGGCACCAGGACAGTTTGTTGTGATCTGTACATCTAAAAACTTGAAGCTCTGGACCCTTTCTACTTCGTCCCCATTTATGTAGACACGGGCATATTCTCCTTTCTGCTTCCTGAAGTCAATGACAATCTGCATAGTTTTGTTCACATTGAGGGAGAAATCATTGTTGCCGCACCAGTTCACCAGATTCGCTATCTCACTCCTGGCAGAGAAGATGAAATGAGCGGGTAAGCTGTGAAAGATGAAGATGTGGGGGGAAGGGGGGAAATAGGTGGCAGAGGTAAAATTTAGAAAGAGGGGAAAGGGGGCGAAAAGGTAAGGAAAGGTGGGAAAAAGTAGGGTGAAAGAGTGAGGGCGGGGAGAAAAGTGAAGAAAGACAATAAAGAAATAAAAGGTAGAGGACAGCAAAAAAATCAATAAAATGAAAACAAAGGGGTCGAGGTGGGGTAGAGCAAATCATCTGAAGTTGTTGAATTCGATGTTGAGACCGGCCTGTGCGTAATCAGGACCCTGACCTTCTGGTTGCTTGCCATTTTAACGCACAATCCTGCTCCCTTGCCCATATGTCTGTCTTTGGCCTGCTACAATGTTCCAGTGAAGCTCAACACAAACTAGAAGAACAGCATCTCATTTTCAGGCTCAGCAATTTACAGCTTTCTCCCCCCTCCCACCACATCTTCATCTGTCACAGCTTACCCTCTGATTTCAGTTTCTCTGCTGTTTGTCCATTCACAGCTTTTATTCTCTCCATGGACTGCCATTAGCTGCCTTTCCCCTTGTTTTGTGGCTATGACTCATCTTTTATTCCCACACCCTGCAGTATAAATACATCTCACTTTCTATGCATTTTAGCTTTGACAAAGCGTCATCTCGACTCGAAACCTCAGCTCTTTTCTCTCCTCACAGATGCTGCCAGACCTGCTGAGATTTTCCAGAATTTTTTCTTTTCGTTTCAGATTCCAGCATCCACAATGTTTTGCTTTTATTTCATGATATTTTGAATGTGAGGCTTGGTAAGGTGGAAAGTGAGGGCAAATGGGATCCTGCCTCTCGGAAGGAGGGAAAGCGCTGAGAATCGAACATGGTTTCATGCCTTTTCAACCACAGTGCGGGTTGTGGGGGACCTTTGGTTTGAGAAAAAGGCAGACATGTCAGAAGCGCTGTTTTCAACGGTGGCATCAATGAAATAATAAGAAGATCATAGAATCTACAATGCAGAAGGAGGCCACTTTTCCCATAGAGCTTGCACCGACATCATTCCCACCCAGGCCCTATTCCTGGAATCCCAAATATCTGCTGTCCTAATCCCCTGACACTAAGGTGCAATTTATCATGGCCAATCCAACTAACCCGCACACCTTTGGACTGTGGGAGGAAACCAGTGCACTCGGAGGAAACCCATGCAGACAAAGGGAGAATGTACAAACTCCACATTAACAGTCACCCAAGGTCGGAATTGAAACTGGGTCCTTGGCGCTGTGAGGCAGCAGTGCTCACCATGCCACCGTATCACACAATGTGACAGAATTGGAAAAGATGGGATGAGTTCATTCAGAAATTGGGATGAAAAGAGCTTTGAATGGCGCATGTATGGGAGTGAGTGGACATATAATGAATATCGGTGGTCAATCCTCGGGAATGCAGAGAGAGATAGGGATCTCAGAAGTAAGCGGACGTCTTGTAGATGGTCCATGTGAAGATTTGATTTGATTTAATTTATTGTTGTCACATGTATTAGTATACAGTGAAAATTATTGCTTCTTTCACACTATACAGCCAAATCATACCGTACATAGGGAAGGAAAGGGGAGAGTGCAGAATGTAGTGACAGCTGGAAGGAAAATGGGTGTAGAAGAGATACAGGTTCTCAGGTCCACACGAGATTATGAGTGACACCAAACATCCTTCAATGGAATGATTTTTGTTTTCTGGAGCGCACCTAACTAAGACGAGAACAAAGATGTGTCACACAAACTATTGAAAAAACAAACATTCCTGTGGCCCATGTGTGTACCAAAAGCCTCAACTTTAATTTTCAGGACGTAAGAAAAGTTAAAGGGATTTTTGTGAGTAAACTCAGATAGGTGGAGGAGAGTAGTCGTAGACAGGAATTTTCCAAACCTCTGATCACCGAAAAACAAAAAGCCAGCGGTCAGATTTTCAGTCTCTCTCGGTGGAAGATGGAGGTGCAGAGGGATTGGGCATCCATTTTGCAGAGAAGGCAACTAGGGTCACTGACATTGAAAATTATTCAACGACATAAGACAGCAAATGAATCAGGAATGCAGGTGGGAAGAACCTGGATGCTTCTGCTACATAATATATATATATAAATATATATATATATAGATGTAGTCTTTAGGTCTGTCACTTTAGAGCCATCTAAAGTCTCACAGACAGTGAAAAAAAACATTTCCGTCAACACATAAACATCAGCTGAACAGCTGCTGCACTAATTTATTTGTTATTTAAAGAAAAAACGAACCATCTAATTATCTCTCGAGAGCCCGACATCGGGTATATATCTAATTAATTTCAGTGATTTTCAGAACGCACTCAAATGTTTGGTAGAAATGCACGCAATACCAAAAGGTCTGGTGTTTGCAATTTACTATCCTGTCCTTGCAGCTATCGGCGTTCCAGGTAAAATAATTCAGTGATTTCATCCCTGTGTGAGTCATTGCTTTGCTTAGTCAATTCTCCAATTCGTCTAATACCGCTTACTTACTTTAGAAATAAGCCACTTCCATTTTTAGATATGATATTCTCCTCAACCAGTATAATCCATTAAACAGATCAGATTATTTTACCAATATAATTGCACAGTATTGATATTATTATTTTGTCACTTTAACGTTACTATTTCACCCATTCACGAGCGTTGTTTCCCCATTTGTCTACATGATTTGTCGCCTTTAGCGGTCTGCTGTTTTTCATTTGCAAATAACCTCTCGTGATACAAACACATTTATGTTATATCAATGCATTTGAGTATGAATTAGCATGGAGTTTCCGGGATGCAAATGCAATTTAATTGTGCTGTTCTCAAATTTATGTGGCTGAATTCTGGCAAAGGTATTACGGTGTCAATCTGTTTCTATCTCGACGTTGAGAATTTTCCTGTCTGTGAAATCCAACAAGATTGCTTAAATGTAATTGCAATTGTATTGTGTTATTCGTGTTGTTACCTCGAGTTAAATCTCACACTCACTATCAGGCTGTGCATGCGGATGTTTTGTGCTATTGCCTTTAATTGAGGGTTAGTAATTCTCATGAATAAATCATAGTTTGAAACAAGTGGGAAATTGAATGACCCAGACTGAAGGTAACGTATTAATATATTCAAGGAAGATTTTTAGCACGGAAATAATATCACATGTATGTACAACTTTGTGGCTTTCACTTAATGCATAAATTACATTTAGCATAATTCAAAGATCACAGTGTGTGTCTTCTCAGTCTCGAACACATACTGTTTCAGCCACTTCTCTTCCTTCATATTCGCTGCTGTAGATGGTTCTAAAGTGCACCACACACTGTTTTGTTTTCTACCGCTATGAATATATGGGCAATTGATCCGATCTTCATTATTGGCATTGAGTGAAGTTCCAGAACGGTTGATAGCGCGAGCATCGAATGTACAAAGTTACAACCTCAAGAATTCACACAGCATTCAATTTATTCAGAGGAGCACTAAAGCGCTGGACGATGCTACATTTTAGAATCATCTTTCTACAACTGAGATACCCTCATCTGCCAGTTGTAATGAACCAAATCGATGCAAATTATCTCAGCTGATTATCCAGTGATTTACTATTGCATTCCATCCAAAACCTCCTCTGCAAACTTGGAGAAAGGCTCATTGTTCATTGACTTCCTTCAGTATGAAGATATTTTGGAGCAAATTCTCTGCAGAATTTTCCAACAGCGAAATAATTGAGAACAATACATTGAAGCGAGCCGCTGCGCATTCTCAGTGAATTCTAATCGATGCTGTTGTTATTTTGCTGGCACATTTTTGGCTGTTTTGTTATTCACCGACATTGATACTTTCTGTATGTGGTTGTTGATATGATATTTTAGCTTATATCAGTTTTTTCTGTAAGATGCATTCGATTTATCCTTGAGCTCAGTGAGGTTTTATTAGACTATAAACATTATTTATTAGCCACAAGTAAGGCTTACATTAACATTGCAATGAATTAAGTGTGAAATTCCTCTACATCATCCCCATATAATCTTTCATTATATGTCATTAACCTGCCTGCGTTGTTTTATTAATCTGAATTACTGCTCAAACTTATTGAACAATTCTCAATGGTGCAAAGAATAATGACGAATTTAGGACCACATCTCAAGGTGTTAAATTCTACACAAAATCCTGCATGCTGATTATTTTATCAGATGTTGAAGAAGTAAGGTCTCCATTCATTCTCTGTCTCTCTTTCTTGCAGCGAACTTGGCAGTCATTGTGGTCCTGTCTCGAAGAAGATGCGGTCTCTCTGGGTGTATCACTTCTTACTTGTTATCGATGGCGTGGACGGATCTCCTGGTCATGATCACAGCTGTAATATTAAACCGGATTGCTATGATTTACTTTCCATCCAGTTTCCTATCTATCACACCAGTTTGCAGTTTCCGTGCTGCTTTAAACATTGCAAGCATTGATAGTTCTGCCTGGTTAACTGTCACTTTCACCTTTGATCGATTTGTGGCCATTTCTTGCCAAGAACTGAAAGTAAAATATTGCACCACGAAAACGGCAGCATGGGTCATAGGAATCGTGTGTGTATTGTCCTGCATAAAGAACGTCTTCATATATTTACAGTTTGAGCCCATTTACATAATTAACGATACACCTTGGTTCTGCAGTATAAAAGGGATCATTTATATCTCACCTGCATGGGCCGCGTACGACTGGATTCGTTTAATTTTAACACCTATTCTCCCATTCATTCTGATTTTAGTGCTTAACGCTCTGACCGTTAGACACATTCTGGCGGCTAATAGAGCCCGCAGGAGACTCCGGAATCAGAGCAACGGACAGAATCAGAGTGACCCAGAGATGGAGAAGCGGAGAAAGTCCATTGTTTTACTGTTCGCCATCTCTGGGAGTTTCATACTTTCATATTTGTTATTTTTTGTAAACATCCTCTACGTTCGAATTGCCAGAGTTACTTATTTCTCAGGTTCTGATTTCGGTAATTCCACATTTATTCTCCAACAAAGCGGATACATGCTTCAGTTATTGAGTTCCTGCATTAATCCATTTATTTATGCCGGTACCCAGAGCAAAATCAGAACTGAATTAAAGAATGGGGTGAAATATCCGCTGCGCCTCGTTATTAAAATATTTAATTTTTATACATAGGATACGGCAACATTAAAGGTGTTGTATATTGTAGCTTGTCCCCGTATTGTCCAAGTCATACACTAGACTGTTTTCAACGTGCACTCGCTATATTAAATCATTATCCAATATGTGAATGGATGACGAAAACTGGATTGCCACATTATTTAGTCGTTTAAACTGTTGTCAGTTTTTCTTCTATTTATGTCACATTTTGCTGCCAACAGACAGGAAGGCACCAGAGTCTAATACACAGTTGCAATCAGCATCTGGTGACTCAAGCAGGCAGATTTATTAATGCCCATGTTATCATTATCATCATCCGTGTTATTATTTCATTGGATGTGAGCTTTGGTGACAATTGAATTACTGTTGGTCAATCCATAATCCCCCGTCTCAAGGCGGTTAAAAACGTGGCCGGGATCGATCCAGCATCAGATTTTCACGCACCTCAGCATCTGTAACTGCACCCTTGGCGTTGACTCCTGAGTCATTTCATCAAGCTGAAGACAAGCATCTTCAGCTGCAGTTAATGCACGTAAATGGACGCAACTGTCATTGCCCCTGTCGCTTATTCATTTGGCTTCGTTCAGTCCCCTTTGGATATTGACGTTGTTACTACTCCAATGCTACGACCTACCTGCGCTGCTTGAGGAAGTAGTGTAAGTTATGTGCTGCGTACCATTAAAGATCTATTTCTACATACAGGTTGGAAAAACATTGTGCAATCCATCTGACTGTTCCTGTTTTTGTCATGCAAGAGAGAGAACAGTGACCAGAGGAGAACATTAACATTTGACCACTCATCATTACCAGAACGAGCTCCCCGTTTATGCATCCACTCACGTCAGCACTTATGCGACACAAAATGCCTCATTTCAGTAAAATCGGCCAATCCCTTCGTAATAGGCATATATTAGAGTGCACGTGCCTTTTATCCAGGCCCCCAAGTCCAGTCTCTTTCAACTAACATTATTAATAATGTGCATGCGCCACACGTCTCCTCCCAATCTTAATCCTTCCCCGTTCATAGTTCGCCGACTGGCAAACACATAAAATTGCATGATTTCACGACAACAAAGAAACAGAAACTTCTATTGTGGTGGCAGCCTAGTTATCCTCAGTTGTTCTATAACCATGTGTCCTGCATGCTAGCATGCTGACATAACTATTCAGCAATTTAAGACCACAAGACATTAAGACATAGGAGCAGAATTAGGCCACTCGGCCCATCAAGTCTGCTCCGCCATTCAATCATGGCTGATATTTTTCTCATCCCCATTCTCCTACCTTTTCCCCATAACCCCTGATCCCCTTATTAATCAAGAACCTGTCTATCTCTGTCTTAAATACATCCAATGACCTGGCCTCCACAGTCTTCTGCGGCAAAGAGTTCTACAGATTTGCCTGAGGCTGTGCCCTCTGGTTCTCGTTATTCCTTCCAGTGGAAACATCCTCTCCACGTCCACTCTCTCCAGGCCTCGCAGTATCCTGTAAGTTTCACTAAGATCCTCCCTTATCCTTCTGAACTCCAACGAGTACAGACCTACAGTCCTCAACCTTTTCTCCTAATCGCTGAACTCCAACGAGTACAGACCTACAGTCCTCAACCTTTTCTCCTAATCGCCTTCCTAAAGAAGAGAACATGGTTCTGTCAGGCGCTTCTGACTCATGTGCATCTGCCGGATGTGTTCTCATTCCATAATTAATCTTAACGAAGGCTGACAGCTGAATATTATGTGCAGTTTACTTTTTCAGCACGAATCATGTAATTCGTCTCGGTCAGTAGTGTAACCAGACTGGTAATTTTAACCAGGATGTGGAGATGCCGGTGCCCAATTTTCCCGGTCCAATTTTCGTAGCACAAGTTTTCTCAGCTCCTCTGCTGCCCTTTCCGATTTCTGGTCTCCTGGGCTCGCAATCATCTCAGGCAGACCTTCTCAGAGCGTGCAGACTCAAGAAGCACAGCTAAAAGGCATTGGAGAGACAAGGTTTAGTGTTACCTTGGCCTTCTGCCGGGTTGCAATACCACGCTGTAACTAATGCTAGATACCATTTGACTTTAAGTACAACCGTATCTGCCCTTCGACACCAAGTCCCTTCACTGCAACATCCACCATTAAATGTTAAAAGTCAGTTTCCTCCATCAGGAAGGACGTTGCTAATGTGCGTTAACATCTTTATGGACCTGCACATACCCTGCTGCTGTTTTGTCCCTCTATTCGGCTAGGAATTCATTTACTCCTTCCATATGCTGACCCACCTCACCAGTGGGCTGTCCTTCACTTGCTTCTAGTGAATGAAATTAATCGTTCGTACATCTCACAGGGGGTCCCCCGACGTAGCCACACAAAGGAGAGGCTATTTACTGGTCTGACCTGTGGCAATTGGTTATTCTGTTGTTCCTCCCTGCTCGTTCGTAGCAAGATCCAAAAGGGCGCGATGTGACCTTCGTCCCTGCCGTACGCATGGTGTTTAAAACAGTTGGCACCTCCTTTGATTTTGCCCTTTTAACTGCGGTAGTTTGTACAGCTGCCCATGATATGCACTCACAGAACAAAACATACACACCATACAGAGAAAATTCGTCTGTTCCATCTTCCGTAACGGCTGCAGACAATTGAGTTTCCAAGTAATACATCTGTGCCCTTGTGTTGAATAGAATTGAATGGGGGAATCGAATTTCCTCATATAAAAAGGAAATACATTGTGCAATATAAGTTCCATAGGTTTTTAGACAGGAATGTTAGGGAACATTTCAAATTTGACTGTGAGAATTTGTAGATGTACCTGTGTGACAAATCAAAAACACTCCAAGCATTTAATGGTGGATGTTGCAGTGGAGGGACTTGGTGTCGAAGGGCAGATACTGGACCACTGAGTTTGCAATCATATATTAAATTCGTCAATTGTGATTGTACTCATCTTTCGTTGCTCAATGTTCACGCGTCTGGACAGTTGTTCTCAGATGCAAGGCATGCTATAAATTTTAGAATGCGACGTTTCAGCAACTCTGAATGATTGTTTTCAAATAAAAATGCAATTGACATAGCAATTGAACAATATCTTGATATTCATAATCTGTTTCGATTCTGTGCCTTTTAGCAATGTATTTGTGCCATGTTTCTTGTGCAGATATGTCTTAACAGTTAGTTCTATGAAACAGCAGACCTTGTTGCTACTGCAGCAGCAGAATTGACCTTAATTTGCATTTTGTGTGTTTTATTCTGCATTAATGAAGTTTTGTTATTTTTTTCCCCTGGGATTTAACGGATTTGGGCAACTTGGGCTTGATTAATTTGATTGACAGGAAAATTCAGGTGACTGGGCGGGACGAAGCTTACACAGAGAAATTAATTCAACTGCATCTTGGGGTCTTTACAGAGAGGTAACTTTATCTGTGTCTCTTCTCTCTCTGGATTTGGAGCTTGGGATCTGCCAGGAAATAAGTCTTGTTCTCTGAGCTTCTGCTCTTCGGGGATGGATCTTTCTCTGGAGACTGCTGTTTGGGAGTTAGAAGACATGCTATTTTTTTCTATATTTCTGCAGAGGAGTTAAATGTCTGGAACCATAATGTGCACATGGGCATATCTGTTCTTGTGGTAACTGAGTCTCAAGAAGGATGCATGTCTGTCGGGATATTGCTTAAAATGGAATCGTAAAAATATTGACCTGTTAAGATTTATGCGTTTTCGTATTTAGGTATTGTGAATTGCTGATTGTTTTTGTTATACTTGAACTGTGTAATTCAAAAAAAGTTTGCTTTAATAAAAGTTATAAAATTGAGTCTCTTATATCAATGTGAATCAAATTATGCCAGGGGCAGAACGACATATGCTCACCCTCGAGCAAACATAAACAAGGTTTGGGATCTAGGCTAGGTTGATAATATACCCTGGAGTTCCTAATCTGGTCTCTATCAAACCACATTGCAAATGAAATATCAATATTATCTTATTTGTGCGTTTGCTTTCTGAAATATTATTTGGAAAAACAGACTGTTTTTCGTTCCCAGTCGTTTTGAAAACCAACCCAAGGTATCTGTTTGTAAAGTGAATATGAATTTCAGCTATTTGGCAGTAAAGCTGCAGCGCTATGACTTGGGACACGATGCTGGGCCAACATTTAGAGTTCTGTGAGATCTGCCAAATTCCTCCTATTCAAAGGCTGATAATGTGGTCGTATTCACCAGTTTGATAGACTGCAAATTGCCCAATCTGTGGTAGGTTTTCTCGCAGTTTTATGTTGGCTTTCGTCCCCACACTTAATATACACCACAGTTATGTATTAGCGGATGTGTATATGTAGTGTGTGTGTGTGTGTGTGTAAAATATCCAATGGTCCTGTCTGCACTCCAATCTGTCCAATCTGTAAAAGTAAAAGCCCGGCGAACGACCATCTGAGAAAAATTCGTTATTTACCGTATTAAGTGTGAGAACTTCTGTTTTGAAATTGTGTCCCCCGTTCTAGCTTCGTCCACAAAGGCAAAGATCCTTTCAGAATCTTTTACCTGAGGTCATCTCTGAACATTCCAATGTTATAATCATGGATCGCTCTGAACCCCAATTGTTGCATTTCCAACATGTCCAAATAATCCTCGAAAAACAACGGAGTTGTCGCAAGAACCATTCGAATTGACATTCTCTAAACTTTTCTTCACTACAATTTTCCGTTTTCTGACATAAGAATTTGATTTGATTTGACTTATTGTTGTCACATGTATTAACATACAGTGAAAAGTATTGTTTCTTGCACGCTATATCGACAAAACATACCATTCATAGAGAAGGAAACGAGAGAGTGCAGAGTAAATGTTACAGTCACAGCTAGGGTGTAGACAACTTTCAATTTAATGCAAGGTAGTTTCTTTCAAAAGTCTGGCAGCAGCAGGGAAGAAGCTGTTCTTGAGTTGGTTGGTACGTGACGTCAGACTTTTGTATCCTTTTCCCGAAGGAAGAAGGTGGAAGAGAGAATGTCCGGGGTGCGTGGGGTCCTTAATTATGCTGGCTGCTTTGCCGACGCAGCAGGAAGTGTAGACACAGTCAATGGATGTGAGGCTTGTTTGCGTGATAGACTGGGCTACATTCACGACCTTTTGTAGTTCCTTGCGGTCTTGGGCAGAGCTGGAGCCATACCAAGCTGTGATACAACGGGAAATAAAGCCTTCTAAGGTGCATCTGTAAATGTTGGTGAGAGTCGTAGCTGACATGCCAAATTGCCTTCGACTTCTGAGAAAGCAGAGGCGTTGGTGGGCTTTCTTAACTATAGTGTCGGCATGGCGGGACCAGGACAGGTTGTTGGTAATCTGGACACCTAAAAGCTTGAAGCTCCCAACCTTTTCTACTTCGTCCCCGTTGATGTAGACAGGGGCATTATCTCCTTTACGCTTCCAAAACAAAGCCAATGGTGCTCACCATGTTGCAGATATGGTTTCACCCACAGTGGCAAAACAAATCCTTAGTATAACATTGCAATCCGCTTGCAATAAACAACAACGTTCAAATTTGCTTTCTTATAACTTTTTGTATCCTTAGACCAGCTTCAAGTGATTCGCAGAAACATAGAAAATAGGTGCAGGGTCGGCCATTCGGCCCTTCGAGCCTGCATCATCATTCAATGTGAACATGTACTTTCAGTATCACACTCCTGCTTTCTCCCCATACCCTTGATTCCTTCAGCCACAATGGCCACGTCCAGGTCCCTCTTGACATATCTAACAAACTGGGCCCAACAGCTTTCTGTGGTAGAAGTGGTACCGTGAGCAGCACGGTAGCACAGTGGTTAGCACTGCTGCTTCACAGCTCCAGGGACCTGGGTTCGATTCCCGGCTTGGGTCACTGTCTGTGTGGAATTTGTACATTCTCCTCGTGTCTGCGTGGGTTTCCTCCGGTTGCTCCGGTTTCCTCCCACAGTTTAAAGATGTGCGGGCTAGGTTGATTGGCCATGCTAAAAATTGCCCTTGGTGTCCTGAGATGCATAGGTTAGAGGGATTAGTGGGTAAATATGTAGGGATATGGGGGTAGGGTCTGGGTGGGTTTGTGGTCGGTGCAGGCTCGATGGGCCGAATAGCCTCTTTCTGTACTGTAGGGTTTCTATGTTTCTATGTAGAGAAAGCCACAGGTTCACACGTCTCTGAGTGAAGAAATTCTTCCTCATCTCAGTCCTGAATGGCTTACGCCTTATTCTTAGTTCTGGACTTCCACAACATCGACAATATTCTTCCTTCACCTGGCCTGTCGAGTCCTATCAGGATTTTATTTCTTTCTATGAAATCCACTCATCCTTCTGAATCACATTGAGTGCAAGCCCAGTCGATTCAGTCTCTCTTCATATGTCTGCCCTGCCATTCCAGGAATCAGTTTGGTGAACCTGCGCTGAACTCCCTCAATAGCAAGGATGTCCTTCTTCAGACTGAGACGAAAACTGCACACAATACTCAAGACAACAAGGACAAGAACAAAGAACAATACAGCACAGGAACAGGCCCTTTGGCCCTCCAAGCCCGCGCCGCTCCCTGGTCCAAACTAGACCATTCTTTTGTATCCCTCCATT
Organism: Mustelus asterias; assembly: GCF_964213995.1. Lineage (NCBI taxonomy): Eukaryota > Metazoa > Chordata > Chondrichthyes > Carcharhiniformes > Triakidae > Mustelus > Mustelus asterias. Next base: position 4,558,945 of record NC_135830.1, read on the forward strand.
CCCACTCCGTTCATATGGCTGTCTAGATAAGTCTTAAACGTTCCCAGTGTGTCCGCCTCCACCACCTTGCCTGGCAGCGCATTCCAGGCCCCCACCACCCTCTGTGTAAAATATGTCCGCCTGACATCTGTGTTAAACCTCCCCCCCTTCACCTTGAACCTATGACCCCTCGTGAACGTCACCACCGACCTGGGGAAAAGCTTCCCACCGTTCACCCTATCTATGCCTTTCATAATTTTATACACCTCTATTAAGTCTCCCCTCATCCTCCGTCTTTCCAGGGAGAACAACCCCAGTTTACCCAATCTCTCCTCATAACTAAGCCCCTCCATACCAGGTAACATCCTGGTAAATCTCCTCTGTACTCTCTCCAAAGCCTCCACGTCCTTCTGGTAGTGTGGCGACCAGAACTGGACGCAGTATTCCAGATGCGGCCGAACCAACGTTCTATACATCTGCAACATCAGACCCCAACTTTTATACTCTATGCCCCGTCCTATAAAGGCAAGCATGCCATATGCCTTCTTCACCACCTTCTCCACCTGTGACGTCACTTTCAAGGATCTGTGGACTTGCACACCCAGGTCCCTCTGCGTATCTACACCCTTTATGGTTCTGCCATTTATCATATAGCTCCTCCCTACATTATTTCTACCAAAATGCATCACTTTGCATTTATCAGGATTGAACTCCATCTGCCATTTCTTTGCCCAAATTTCCAGCCTATCTATATCCTTCTGTAGCTTCTGACAATGCTCCTCACTATCTGCAAGTCCTGCCAATTTTGTGTCGTCCGCAAACTTACTGATCACCCCAGTTACACCTTCTTCCAGATCATTTATATGAATCACAAACAGCAGAGGTCCCAATACAGAGCCCTGCGGAACACCACTAGTCACAGGCCTCCAGCCGGAAAAAGACCCTTCCACTACCACCCTCTGTCTTCTGTGACCAAGCCAGTTCTCCACCCATCTAGCCACCTCCCCCTTTATCCCATGAGATCCAACGTTTTTCGCCAGCCTACCATGAGGGACTTTGTCAAACGCTTTACTAAAGTCCATATAGACGACATCCACGGCCCTTCCCTCGTCAACCATTCTAGTCACTTCTTCAAAAAACTCCACCAGGTTAGTGAGGCATGACCTCCCTCTCACAAAACCATGCTGACTATTGTTAATGAGTTTATTCCTTTCTAAATGCGCATACATCCTATCTCTAGACGTGATCTCACCAAGGCTGCAGCAATAACTGCAGCAAGACATCCTTACCCCTACGATAAAATCCTCTTTCTATGAAGGCAGCATGCAATTAGCTTTCCTCGCCATCTTCTGCAGCTGCATGCCAACTTTCAGCGACTATTCCCCCATGACACCCAGGTCACGTTGCATTTTCCCTTTTCCTAAATTGGCACTAGTCGAATAATAGGCTTCCTTCCTGTTGCCACCAAAGTGTATAACCTCACATTCATCCACATAATATTGCATTTGCAAATATGTGCCCACTCAGTCACCCTGTCCAAGTCACCCTGCAGCCTCTTAGCATTCTCTTCACAGCACACACTGCCACCCACCTTCGTTTAATAGAGTAGTTCGGCAGGTTCCCGTTGTGCTGTCAAATTCTGCAATCACCCAAGTTTCTTAGAATTTGAATAACATGCTATGAAATAATTTCTACCACAGTAGACAGGTTCACTTTTTACAGAGCAGAACTATGTACCTGCCTTTGTGCAGATATAGCAATATATCAACTCAGTCATTTTATTAAATGAGTTGACTTAGTTTAGAATCATTGAAACTAGAAATGGGAGTAGGCCGTTCAGCCCATCGAGCCTGTTCTACCATTCATTTTAATCATGGCTGACCATCAAATTCAATATCCCGGCCCCTCCTTCCCCCCATCATCCTTGATCCTTTTAGCCCCTCGAGATATATCTAATTCCTTCTTGAAATCAGACAACGTTATGGTCTCAACAACGTTCTGTGGTTGTGAATTCCACACAGTCACCACTCTCTGGGAAAATAATTTCTCCTCACCTCAGTTCCAAAAGGCTCGCTGATTTTCTTTAATCAATGACCCCTAGTCTGGACTCCCGCAACATTGGGAATATTCTTTCTGAATATACCCTGTGTAACCCTGTTAGAATTTTATAAGTTGGTTTGATATCCCCTCGCACTCTTCAAAACTTCAATTTATAATATCCTAACCGAATTAGTCTCTCCTCGTATGACAGACCTGCCATCCAGGGAATCACCCTGGTAAGCCTACACTGTACTCCCCCTATTTTGAGGACATCCCTCCCCAGATATGGACATCAAAACTGCACACAATACTTCAGGTATTGTGGCCTCAACAACGCCCGATACAATTGCAGCAAAACATCCCTAATCCTGTACACAACTCTTCTTGCTATGAAGTTGAACATTCTTTACTGCCTGTTGTACCTGCGGGGTTAGTTTCAGCGACTGATGCACGATGCAACGACGGTATCGCTGAGTCTCCAGCTTTTTCAATTTACACCCATAGTTGAGATCCCAGCACGGAGACCTGTGGTGCTCCATTTATTCTATTTCACTAACTTGAAAATGTTCCATTGATAAGTGCTTTTTTGTCTTCTGTTTGCTATTTTTTTTTCATTCAGAACAAATGTGTAAGTCACAGATGCAATATGAGTTCTAGTTTCATGTGATGACATGTGATGTTGCAGGTATACCAAATCTGTTCTGGAAATACACCGCATCGTCACTTCCCACTTTATCCACAATTTTTGCCACTAATGGAACATAGTAGTCCCACCAGTTGCAGTGCGAGGTAGACTCATGCATTGAAAATACTTATTCAAACATAATCGTTGATTAACTTTATCAGCATGCTAACATATTCTCGGTTCTACCTTTTGCATCCTGCTGGAGAGGGGTTTGGTTTTCAGGCCAACACATGTAGTTCCGTTTCCCAGTTCATCTTCACCATACTGCAAGCGCTTTACGACGGTGAAAGGTGATTCCACATTGTTTGGTTCCTTTAACATCTGGTTTCAGCCTGAATAAATAGGACGGGTTAACTTTAGCAGACAAGATACTGATGTCAAATGATGCGTTGATTACAATAATCTAAAGGAAAAGAAACACTTTTAATGGTCGATTAAAGCAGCTCATTAACAATCAATATGCAGCTTGACAAGACCATTACCGCAGAAGCAAAATATCGGATTTATTCTTGGAGAAAAATAAGTGAGCAGATTCACTGTGTTACAATTGTATCAAGTGTGGTGAGAGAATACTTGTAACGTCGTTGAAACATTTGCTATCGGCATTATACATAAAACAATATATTGTGGCAGGTGGCTGAGGAAGTGGAAAGTGATTCCTAAGGATGATGCTAGAACTAAAAAAAAAACCTCCCAGCAATTGGTGAATCAGTGATGGCTGCTTATTCCAGTAAACACAAGGCGTAGCAGCGACTGATAAAGGGTTCTAAGGCAATTGAACTGAATTACAAAGCGAATTTACAGCGAAATGTTTCCATTGGTAGGGGTGTCAGAAACGCAGGACATTAATGATAAGGCACGGTAGCACAGTGGTTAGCACTGCTGCTTCACAGCTCCAGGGACCTGGGTTCGATTCCCGGCTTGGGTCACTGTCTGTGCGGAGTTTTCACATTCTCCTCGTGTCTGCGTGGGTTTCCTCCGGGTGCTCCGGTTTCCTCCCACAGTCCAAAGATGTGCGGGTTAGGTTGATTAGCCATGCTAAAAATTGCCCTTAGTGTCCTGAGATGCGTAGGTTAGAGGGATTAGTGGGTAAATGTGTAGGGATATGGGGGTAGGGCCGGGGTGGGATTGTGGTCGGTGCAGACTCGATGGGCCAAATGTCATCTTTCTATACTGTAGGGTTTCTATGATTTCTATGATTAATGTAAGATCCTCAGTGACGCAATGATAGAAAATTGGTGAAAAACATTTCCAGCCAATCTGTCCCTTCCATTCTGCTTGGGTGTTTTGAAGTAAACATTCAAAGTGGTGTGGCACGGTGCTAAAATGGTTAATGAAACAAACTGAATGCTGGGTTTTGCAAGCTAAAGAATAGAAATGAGCGAGTAACTGCATTGAGATTACGGTCGACAACTAGATGTCAGCGAGTTTAGGTGAGCTGTAAGGAATCGGGGCTGAAAAGGAGTAAAACACTTTTTTCTGCAGTGATTGATTAGGATCTGGAATGCTTGAGAGTTTGCTGAATGAAGATCCAATCATGGCTTTCAAAAGGGCGTTGGAAAAATTCTGAGGAAAACTAAGTACATGATTACAGAGCATTGACGCATGGAATGGATATTGCACAAATCCGTCACAAAGAGAACAAATTGAATCGTCTGGTGTGCAGTAAGAATTGAATTATTAATTAATGAAAATCCCGAATGAGTCAAGAGTGACTTAGATTCTTGGCAGAGTTACAATGAACAAAACAGATGGGACAATCCTCTTGTGGAACAAAGTTTACCTAGACCATTTGAGATCGAATTGAAATGTCTATTGCGCTGCAGGATCTATGTCGCTATCTAGTTACATTTAACTGTGCTTAAGACCTCCAGAGCTCTGTTTCACCTTGGCAGCTGAATTGCAATACACCTGGTGGATATATGTTGCAGAGCTCTTATTTTCCTCTTGACGTCTGCATCACGCGTTTGGCCATGAGCTATTTCAGCAAACGTCATCATGCAAGTGACTTGTTTGTTCAGTTTTCCATAACCTAAAATCCACATGGGTGTCACCTAATATATCGCTAATTATAAATCAGGGATTGTTTCTGTCGCTGACCACACGTTGGGAACATCGCGAATAAACAGGCTCATGCTGAAGATGCACTCTCCAGCGAATGGTCCGTTATTTGCCATTTACTATCCTGTCCTTGCAGCTATTGGGGTTCCAGGTAAGATACAGAGATATTTGTACAGGCAATGTTGTAACACATTGTGCGTGATTACTCAGAATGTATTTTCTAAATTGACATTGTTGGAGTGTTTGATTTTTCGGTGAACCAACTTTCTATTGTTTCATCAGGGTTTTGTTTTATTTCTTTGAATTGCTTTGGTTTGCCAACTCACCTTTGTTGTTGCACCCACAGAAGCGCTATCTGTGCCCCCAATTGTTTTAGATGCAGTGAGAACGGATTTTGGTTTAAATTGCAGAGGGCCTGGCAACCCCCAATCAGCATGACGCAAACAGATTCTAAAAGTAATATTGTTTTATTCCTTCGTGAATCCTGACAAAATATGTGAGGACCAGGCTAAGATGGTGATCCGAAATTAAAACTTTTCCTGGTATAAATCAAATGACGCAAACTTCTTCGATCACCGAGTGGGAAATAAGAGCTACAGTTTTCTGATCAGTTACACAGAGTGAAAGCTCACGGACCTAAAAGTTCAAAGCACATTAACACTGTCTAAATTGACATATCGTGACACAATTAGCAGCTCACACCGGCTGATGTTAATATAATCATCCGTGTGTAAATGTTGAAAGTGTGTCTGCAGTGTGTCTGCGTGTGTGTGTGTAAGTGTGTGTGCGTGTAGTGTTGTGTGAGTGAGCGCGTGTGTGTGTGTATGTATGTGTGAATGTGTGTGCGTGTGTGTGTTTATGTGTGCAGTTTGTGTGTGTGTTTTTGTGTGTGTATGGATGCATGAGTGCATGTGTGTATGTGTGTGTGTCAGTGAATATGTGTGTGTGGCCGGGAGGGGGTTGGTTGCGGGCGGGGGAGTGGGGGGGGGGGGGGGGGGGGGTGGGCGGTGCTGCGGGGCATTGTGTGGAATCTTGCTTTTAACATCGACCTGACAAAAGTATTTTTAAATGCATCAGAATCTAGGAACCTATTATAGAAAGGATATTATTAAACTAGAAAGAGTGCAGAAAAGGTTTACTGTGATGCTACCGGGTCTTGGTGCTTTGAGTTATAAGGAGAGGCTGGATAGACTGTGACTTTTTTCGGTGGAGCGTCGGAGGCTGAGGGGTGATTTTATAGAGGTCTATAAAATAATGAAGGGCATACATCAGCTCGATCGTCAATATATTTTCCCAAATGTAGGGGAGTCTAAAACTAGAGGGCATAGGTTTAAGGTGAGAGTGGAGAGATACAAAAGGATCCAGAGGGGCATTCTTTTCACACAGAAAGTGGTGAGTGTCTGGAACAGAGGCGGGTACAATTTTGTCTTGTAACAAGCATTCAGACAGTTGCATGTCTAAGATGTTTAGAGCGAGATATGTGTCAAATGCGGGCAATTGGGTATAGCTCAGGGGTTAATATAAAGGGCGGCATGGACAACTTGGGCCGAAGGACCTGTCTCCATGCTGTAAAGCTCTATGACTCTAATCATCTTTAACCTCCAACCGCCCTGGTAAACTGTTCGAGTTCCATTTTGTGCTGTCTGAAGGAACTGAGAAATCAGAGAGGAGGTTGACATTAGAATGTGTTTGTTTTTTGCAGCTGTAACTAGTTGTATATTTCAATCCAGTGTTCTGAATTGAGTTTCAGTTGCATATTTCGCAGTCACTGTTTAAGAGATCGCCTTCAAATCGAACTGACATTCTTTCGTCTGCTGTGGGTGCCTCGGGTAAATGGCTCCAGCTAAATCGCTTTCTTAATTAATGTTCTGTGATTAATTCTTCCGTTATTCGAAGTTATCATTGGTGCATCTCTCGACATCATTCTCTGTTTTGCGTGAAGAAACCTATGCCAATACGAAATGTGTCATGCAAGCTTTGTTGATAAATTGATATTCTTCTTATTTCAAATTTCTTTACTGTCCAACTGTCGAAACAGCACAGATGATAATTCGAACATTTTCTGGTGTACCAGCATGATGTTCGTTTGGGACACGCTTTGTAGGCGGCAAAAAGTCAACGTCAGTAATTCCATGCATCATGACTCGGAAAGAATGGTTGCTCGACTTCATTGCTCAGCTCGATTAAATTTCCATGCTGTCCTCTCATATACACTTACATCAGTCAGTTACTTTATCAAGTTGCCAGTAACCAACTGAGATCTCGAAATAATTCCATGAATTACCAAGAAATAATTCACTTATAAAAAACCTTTCGTGGGATATGTATGTCACTGGCTGTCCATCATTCATTGTCCATCCCTTTTTGCCCTTGAGAAGGTTGCGGTGAGCTGTCTTCTCAAAATGCTGATACAATTTTCTAGGCCATTTGAGAAGAGAGTTGACAGTCAACAACATTGCTGTGGCTTTGGAGTCACATGTAGAAAATACTAGGTAAGGACGGCAGATATACTTCCCTAAAGATTATTGGTGAACTAGACGGGTTTTCCCGACAATGGACATTGGTTCCATGGTCATCAGTAGATTATTAATTGCAGATTTCTTTTGCTGAATTCAAATTCCAACATCTGCCATGGCGAGATTCCAACCCGGGTGCGCAGAATATTAGCTGAGTTTCTGGATTAATAGTCAAGCCACCGAACCACTGGGACATCGTCTCTCCTTTGTTAACTATTTAATTGAAACACATATTTCGTTGTTTTCTTTTAGAAATAAGTGTTTGTGACTGAATGCAACCAATGTATTAATTAATTCATATTGTGCTACACTGCTGTTAATTATAATGGGTAAAACAACAGTGAATAGTTCGCCATTCCTATCAATTGGGCTGTACATGTGAGAAATATATTTTCTCCTTCATTCAATTCACATTTACTTTGTTTTGCTTCCACTCTTCTAAATGACTTCCTCTTAGTTTACCTACTGCAAATGCTATTAAAATAGTGACCCTTCCCCCCCCCCCCCCCGCCCCCGCCACCCCCACCCCCGCCTTCCACCGCCACTCACCCCCCAACATTTGAAATTCCGATTTTGTTGTCTCCAGTCAACAATCGAATCAGTTGCTTTCCAGCACACTCGTTCAAAGACAATGATAGAGGACTTCAGATGCCTGAGGAGACTACATTACATGAGAAGGTTTCTCTCAGACGAGGAAATAATAAGGCAGGAGTTAATAACTGTATATCGAACTGGAAAACCTGTGAAAATATTTAAAGTAGTGGGCAAATTTCAAAGGCATTCTTATTGCATAGTGTTGGTGGGATCTGGAATCCAGTGGGTTAAAGACGGATGGGAGCAGATTTAATATTAAACTTCCAAAAAAACTTGTATACGCACTTGGAGATGAAAAACAGCAGGACTGTGTGAAATGATAAGCAAGAGAGGCTTCTTCGATAGGTCTGTCAAAACAATATGAAAAAAGTCATATTGGGATTTATATAGCGCTGTTCGAGACCAACTGCCATCTCAAAATTCCTTGCAACCAATTCAGCATTGAATTCTAGGGGCGAGAGCAATGTAGAAAACTTGGCACGGCGAAATCCATCAACGTGTTTTACACCAAATTGCGTGTTCTTGTGTGATGCCGAATGAGAGATGAAAATGGATGGGACGCCATGATTGACTGCCATGCTTTACGTAGTAATAATTGCTGTCATGCTTCCATCCACCATGGAATACCTTTGTTTGAAATCTGCTCTTAAGGATGGCATTTGCTACAAGGTCTTAGCACTGCAGTGGTGTTGCAAATTTTGGTAAGTTTCCTCAAGTTTTGGCCTGAGAGTTGAAATTATAGCTGGTAATTTAAAAGCCTGAAGTCTACCAAGTTGGCTGATAGGGCCAAGTTTTGGTTTACAGCCGCTTTCCATGATTCAGTTGTTTAGGAGTTTGGACCACAGTTTACACCGAAGCACTGAGTCAATCAGGTACTTTACTGAAAAGGGTCAATCAGAAGTTTATTCCGACCTCGCCTCGCTTTATTTCTGGATAACTCTAACCCGAGTAGCTGGAGGTTCCCGTAGGCCAATGTTGAACTGGCAGTTCATCAACCCTTCTGTGCATGAATTCTCGATTCGGCATTAAATTCTGCCACTTGTTCAAATTACTATTTTAGCTACATTTTTCACATCAATAGTTCCTAGGTATGAATATCACATGTTACAAGACCACGTCCAGTTGTCCCTTGATCGACCCAGAAAGGGAGGTGACTTAGTTACAGTGGTACCTGATCCTATCTCCCTCTCAAATTACAAGGAGCGGCTAAGCATCTGTGTTATCTACCACTGAATACACTGAATCCTGAGACAAAGTTGCACGTCATTTGTCGTTCTTAGTATTAACCTTTTTCGTGGCACACTGAAAGAATTATACAACCATTGGCAGAGTTCTGAACAATTGTATTTCGTAGTCATTTGTGACGAAATCATTTTGTGATTCTCCCGATATCATAATATCAGAAGATATTATGGGCGGCACGGTAGCACAGTTGGGCAGCACGGTAGCACAGTTGGGCGGCACGGTAGCACAGTGGTTTGCACTGCTTCTTCACAGCTCCAGGGACCTGGGTTCGATTCCCGGCTTGGGTCACTGTCTGTGTGGAGTTTGCACATTCTCCTCGTGTCTGCGTGGGTTTCCTCCAGGTGCTCCGGTTTCCTCCCACAGTCCAAAGGTGTGCGGGTTAGGTTGATTGGCCATGCTCAAAAAAATTGCCCTTAGTGTCCTGAGATGTGTAGGTTAGAGGGATTAGTGGGTAAATATGTAGGGATATTGGGGTAGGGCCTGAGTAGGATTGTGGTCGGTGCAGACTCGATGGGCCGAATGGCATCTTTCTGTACTGTAGGGTTTCTATGAATCTTCTATATACCTCTTTCTCAAAACGATGAAAGACAAATTCCATTGATCCGAATCAATATTATTGTAATGTTAATGGATTATTTCCTCACCAACATGTTGAATTTAATGAACTTTCTTTTCGTTATGGACAGATCAGAGGATTGCATATTTTGTCATGTTGGCACACAACGTTTTCTCTGGTACCACACTTTCCTAACTCATTGAACCTGGGCCGAATGCGTGTGCATTTTTAAAATGAGGCATCTTGCAAATATCCTATCTAACCCAGCCTAACTAAAGCTAGCGATTGAATTATAACCGCTAACCTTTTCCCCCTTTTTGCACTTAATATCATGGCTATTGTGACCCTGTCCCGAGGAGGTTGTGGTCTCTCTAGATGTATCACTCGGTACCTGGTGTTCATGGTGGTGACAGATCTTTTGGTTATTATTACCGCCGTGATATTGAATAGAATAGGCGGCATCTATTTCAGAAAAAGCTTCTTGTCCAGGACATTAACATGTACCGTCAGTACTGTGCTTATTTATTCATCCCGAGACTCTTCCGTCTGGTTAACTGTCGGATTCACCTTTGATCGATTTGTGGCCATTAGTTGCCAGAAACTGAAAACAAAATATTGCACCGAGCAAACAGCGGCTGTGGTGATAGGTATGGTCTGTGCTCTGAGCTGTTTGAAAAACATTCCTTTCTTCTTCACATACGAGCCCTTGTATATAATTAATAACGTGGCCTGGGACTGCAATATAAAATCTATATTTTATGTTTCACCCATATGGGCAGCGTTTGACTGGTTTGATAGACTTTTAACACCATGCGTCCCATTCTTCCTGATCATGTTATTCAATATCCTCACTGTCAGACACATTTTAGTAGTCAGTAGAGCTCGTAGAAAATTCCGGAGCAAGAACAATGCAGAAAATCAGGGCGATGCGGAGATGGAGAGTCATAAAAAAGGGATTGTTTTACTCTTCTCGATATCTGGAAGTCTCATCCTTCTGTGGTTAACATACGTTATCAATTTCATGTATGTCCAAATAAGAAAATCAAACAGTTTCTATAGCCCAAACTTTATCCTGCAGGAAAGTGGAAACATGCTTCAACTTCTGAGTTGCTGCATGAACACATTCATTTATACAGAGACTCCGAGGAAATTCAGACTGCAGTTATGGAATACTGTGAAATATCCACTGAACTTAACTAATGAATTAGCTCAAAAATGAACAAAAATGAAATGGTCAATCTCATAAATGTTCCACCTAGTGCTCTTGCCTCTCAACTCTCCATAGTGTCTGTAAATTGTTTTTACTCTTGCCCACATTACAGTGATAAACTGACCTTTACTTCGCACAGACCAGTCATATGTAATCGGTTCTCTGTCTTTCTGGTACTTTCTGTGTGAGGAAAAATATTGATTTCGCAATAATTCTTATTTTTGTGATGTACATTAAGATGTCAACTACTCACCAGCGTGTGGAGCAGTTTAAAATGTACACTATATTTCAACCTCATTTGCTCCTTTCTTGTTTATTCTGATGATCAATGTTTTCACTGTTAAATGCATTCTAGTGTCGAGCAAACACTTCGGACCAGAAGAGCAGGGAGAGCCCAAGTGACCCAAAGATAGAGAAGTGAAGGAAATCCATTATCTTACTATTTTCTCTTTTGGAAAATTTAATCCTGTCATTATCGGTGTTGCTGTTCCGTTCATTTTATTAAAGATTCTATAATTTAGATGTAATAAAGTTCTATGTTGCCGTATTTGTGCAGGAACTAGAAATTACGCTCCACATCCTGAGTTGCTGCACTATCACATGTATTTCTTAGAATCTTAGAAAGAAACTTAGAAATCCTACAGCACAGAAAGAGGCCATTCGGCCCATCGAGTCTGCACCGACCACAATCCCACCCACGCCCTACCCCCATATCCCGATATATTTACCCACTAATCCCTCTAACCTACGCATCCCAGGACACTAAGGGCAATTTTAGCATGGCCAATCAACCTAACCCGCACATCTTTGGACTGTGGGAGGAAACCCACGCAGACACGAGGAGAATGTGCAAACTCCACACAGACAGCGACCCAAAGCGGGAACCGAACCCAGGTCCCTGGAGCTGCGAAGCAGCAGTGCTAACCACGATGCTACCGTGCCGCCCTTTGTGGAGTGACTCGAGCACATTCAGAGAGGAATTGAAGAATGTGCTGAGATTTCCATTTACTGGAATTGTAAATGTCATTAAATAGTGATCAGATATTCCATTAGCACCATCGTGTTCATGTGGTGTTCTGCAACTCATCTCAGTGAGACAGGGCAGTCTGTTTGTTCCTGTTTTTGTCATCCAGAAAAAAGCAATGGACAATAAACAGAGAAACAAAAATAAAAGAGAGAAATCAAGTAGCGAATGATTCCGGATTTGAATCAGTTAATTGTTCTGATTCAGCAATGACTCGAAACATAGAGCATCAGAGTAGAATATCCACATGTTAAATTGGGAGTGAGGTTCATGACTCTGGCATTTTTCTTCAGCTCCAACGCACCAGGCAAAGACAAGAGCCCTCAGTCCCAGCCCAAATCTCAACTCCAACATTCACTCCACACTCCTCCCCCCGCCCCGCGCACCTTACCATGCACCCCAACACAAACCCACCACCCCCATCTCCAACACGCTCCTCGTTAACTTGCAGTCTGCAATTGTAAGCTAAGTGCTTCGAGCTCTAACTTTGTAATTGCAGTTTTCTGATAGAACGATTAGGACCTTTAAAATTCAGCAATAAATTTCACTTTGCAAGCGGTGGTTAGAGAATGGAAACATTGCGCTTTTCCTGACTCATATGTACTCCGAACTCAACAGTTGCAAACCAGAGGAAAGTATGTTGATAATTATTTCGTGTTTCTTTATTTGAAAATGTTCTGAGCAACCAGTAATTTGCAGGGCAAAGAACTCTCAATGCACACGCCACATGAAATAAAAAAAACATAGAAAAACACTCGACCTAACACGACAGCAGAGAGTGTTCACTTCATCGAGGTACTCGGTTGAATTTGGGAAGTTTAAGGCGTGATTTTGTTCAAAACGCAAACCCTGTTTTGCATTCCGCTTTCAATTTGACGTTAAGTTGATTTGCAGATTACTTCCCGCCTTCGTCAATGGGAATCAATTATCCCGCCAGTGGCAGTTGCAAAGTCATTTGATCGCATCGTTCCTTGGAATTGCTCCCCTCCTCAGCAGCGACTGTCCAGCTGTTTGTAACTTGGGCTATCCTGAATAAAGGATGTTTTTCCTTTTGCACAATGTAACAAGCGTCAACTTCGCTGCAAAAGAATGCTTCTAGTTCGAGAAGAGTTTACTCCATTCGCCCATACAATGTGAGAATCGCTGGCAAGGCCTGAATCCGCTGCCCATCCCTAATTACACTTCGTAGCAGTTAAGATTCTGGCACGTTGAATCAGCTCAGCAGTCACATGCTGATCAGATTATGCTGGACAGCAGATTTCCTCCCGAAAAACGAAAGAGTCTGGTGTGTTTTTACAACAACCAATGGTAATTTCATAGTTAACGTCATTGAAATTGCCTTTCAATTCCAGATTTTATTAACATGTAGACACTGACAAAACGGATTAATAAAACTTTGAATGTTTAACATTGGGAATTTCAACCCAAGCGACTGATTGGACAGAAGAGGCAGCTAAAATAGAAAAGGAGATTCGTTTTCACAATGTCAGTAGGATAACTTTCTAACCCAATTAAAAAACATCGCAGGACATGAATATTAACTATTGGGTCGAGTGATGAGGAATTAAACCGAATGGATAAAGGAATCGTGAGTAGAGACAAAATTAGGAGAAAATAGTAACCATTAAATAATAAACCTAAACGTGCATGGAGTTAGTTTTAGAGTCAGATTGCAGATCAGACGGGATATTGGAATGGCGGCGGCAACATTGAATGGAATGCTGCGTCAGCATTCGACAATGCGATCGAGGCAATTTGTTTATAACTGAAAAAAAACGTGCACAGTAAATCATCCGAGGCACAAAAGGAAGTTACAGAGTTGGTTGAGGTATGACCGAGATGGGACACTATATGTGCAGGAGCGCAAAATTGAAACGACGCCCTTTAGATATACACGGAACAGTGTTAGCCTGGATTTGTGAAGGAAACTAGAACAATTGAATTCTGAAAAATTGAAAATTCATAGAAAAAATAAATAGGTGTCTGTTGACAAGGAAATAATATTTAATGAAGTCTGGGCAAAAGTAATCTTTAAAATAATGAACGAGAATTTGATGCAATGACGAGCTGGAAACAGGTACATGTATGCAGGTTGATATCAATGCAATTACTAAATTCACATTCCTCAGACCAGATATTCCTGAGTACCACTGAAAGATATATCAATGTCACTGTTTTTCTCACTGTTTCCTGTTTGGCGAAGACATTAATTAAATGTATCTTAAAAAGTTCCTCAAACCTGTTTCACTGTCTTGGGATTAAAGTGTTACAGTGTAACCATTGGCTGATGGCACACAGCCACTGCAGGCGCTGGTCTCTGCGAATCTCAAGATAAGTTCGGTAACTCGATAATTGCATCAGGGAAGCGGTTGCTGAAATGTGAATATTGAACAATATTGTCCGAGATTGAAGATTTCAGCAGGAGATCGGCTGGTGCGTTCCAATGTTTCGTCACATCTCATTTTGATGCGAATATATTCCTGAGAACCTCCAGTATATCTTCCCCTAATCTTATCAATAAAATTACCACGAGAAGCCCCAGACTCCAGAGCCTTCCACTCAATTATCAAAAACAACATTCAGAACTTCCACTTGTTTGCTGCAGCTCCTTCCAAACATTGTGACCCATTTTACTCAGGATTTGTTCGTGCAATTGATATTGACCTGTCTTGTGACCTTATTTTGAAATCAGATTCATTTCAATGTTCAACGCATCGACGTCCTTCTTTTTAGATTATGAGAAATTTGCAACATAAAAATCAATGTCTAATGGGGTGTCTCCATTTGGCGCAGTTTTGCTGATGGCTGACGATGCGCTGGAAGGAAGCTGCCAAGTGTGGGCCTCGGTTGATGTTTGCTCGTTGGTCTCCATTGGCAAGCCTATGTAACCACTGGTCATAATGGTAATGCACGGCAGCCCACAGGAAGTATTACCATTCTCTCCGGGGTCAGTGACATTCCGGTATGATAATCCATATTATGGATCTTTGTCTCACACTCACAAGCATCGTAGAGGAGGAATTTTGAGCGGACCACTGTTTCTTTAACTCCAGCTGCTTCATCGTAAAGAAGGTCCTTGTATATGTGACAATCATTCATCCTGTCGACAGAGCAGAGCCACGGAAAATGCATCTATTTGACAAGTGAGAGGACAAGTGAGAGAACAGAATCATTTCTGAATGTTTGCTGCCAGTAGGTACCCACAATACGCCGCGCACACAGCCAAGATGGAAATGATTGAGCTCCTTTCGGAGGTCTGTGGATGGTCCATGTTTCACAGTCACTCGACAAGGTGCTGAGAACTCACACCCTGTAAACAATCAGCTTCGTCCTCAGGGTCAGCTTGATGTTATTCCATATGTATTTTGTGAGCCATCTGGTAACTGCTTTCCCCATGGGTTTAGAATTCTGTATAAAGGAGCAGTCGTTCTGTCACCCTGGAACCTGGGAGCAGAATTTCTGAATAATTTCAAGCTAGCTGATAGCTCATGTCCAATTACCAGGTTTTTCTTGATTTGTGTCGTCACCGGGAGCAAGTGACAGCTGATGAGAGAAACATTACCCGAGTCGCTATGGGTGTTCCAGACTATCCTGTGAGATATTAAACGAGTAAAGTGGCGTTTGTTGTCTTATTTCCATTTCAATGTTATCTGCAGTAAACGGAACGTTCAATGCCTGCGAAGTTTCCCCATTACCCACATGTTGCAACTGCATTAAGACATCTGATTCACCTGAGGCACGAACGTAAAACCACGGAATAGCCCGCGGCTGCACTGATGAGTAAGTACCACGTACTAATCGATTGCACCACTGGAACACGTAACGGTGCCTTGATTTCATTTAATGAAAGCAGAGAAAACAGCTGATCGTACTGTAGCTTGACCTACCCAAGCTAACTTGTGGTTTTGCTTTTATTGCAGCATTTTGTGATATCGGAGACAAGTTTCATCGTACGAATCAGCAGGGAACAGCTGCACCCCTTGATTGAGGGGTCAAACACATGGGCACAGAGTTTTAGTGTCGGGGCAGAAGAGTCAGAGGGGATTTGAGAAAAACAAGATTACTTGTGGGGTGGTGGCAATCTGGAATGAACTGCCCGGGAAGGTGGTAGAGGCCACAAATCTAACAAGCTGGAACGCAAATATTCGGATGAGCAGTTCAAAGATATGGGACTAGTGACGGAAAATGAGATCAGCAACGTGATTTATTGTCGATGCAGACTTAATGATTTGAAGACCCTTTTCTGTACTGTACGACTGTATGACTATGACGCTAATTACCTCTTGATGAAAACAAATTACTGCTCATGCGGGAACGTGAGTTTCCAGGCACGATTGAATGACTTTTTACAAGTTCTTCTTTAAATGAAATCACGCCACACAATGTCTATGAATGGGGAAAACGGGTAATCTTCCAACTGAATGAACTTGCATTAGAGCTGGAAATGCGACTCTGGCAAATTGGTTAGCACTGCTGTCTTGCAGCGCCAGCAACCGGGTTCCAATTCACGCCTTGGGTCATTGTCTGTTTGGAGTTTGCACATTCTCCCCGTGTCTGTGTGGGTTTTGTACCTTTGTTTCCATAGTCCAAAGATGTGCAGGTTAGGTTGATTGGCCATGGGAAATTGCCCGTTAGTGTCAGGGAGTGCAGCAGGGTAAACACGTGAGGATAGGATAGGACCTGGCTGGGAGTGTTGTCGGTGCAGGGTGAATAGGCCAAGTAGCCTCGTTCTGAACTGCAGTGCTACTATGACATGGCAGACATTGATAATTTAAAATATTGTCAAATATTGCCGCTTTCATCTCACAGCTCAGATACTGCCACGTTAACCAAACATTGCCAACCAAATCATTCACCCTGATGATCGCTCCATTGATTATATTAGAGTAACTGTGAAGTTGGACATGCGGTTGGCTTCATAGCTCAAAGGGCCAGTCATCGTGTCCGAGTGGTTAACGAGGTGGAATTCAAATAGATCGAGATTTCCCGCTTTTCATTATTCCTGGTTCTAACTGTGAATCCACAGCGCGAATTCAATCGAATCCATCCAAACACTCGCGAGTTTTCCCATTTCCGTTCATCCACAAAAATATTCACGAAATTTGCAGTCGGAAATGGAACAAAAACGGAGCCAGGCTGGTGCCAGGCTTGTTTTAAATCTCTGTGTCTCTCCTTAGGCCTCTGTCACACTGGGTGTGTGTGTCTGTCTGAGTGAGTCTGTGCGGGACAATGTGCTGCAGTTCCCCTACATTCAAATGAAATCAGTTATATAAATCAGAGATGCAACACTGACCCATTCAGGCCCCCAGTGCTTTCCTTTGTCGATGCTGATGATTGATTTGCTGAAGGACATTTTGCTTAAATTTCTTGCAAAGTATGAATTGGAAGGACAATAGGTCAGCCAGTTCAGTTGGCGCCAGATGCCTGCAACATAAATGTTTATTTTTCGCTGTTCTTTAATTCCTCTGTTGAAAGAAAGGAGCAGTTGGTGTCACACATCAGTAAACATTCGACTGCAGTCGGGCAATTATTGAGCAAGTGTGTGTGTGTGTGTGTGTGTGTGTGTGTGTGTGTCTTAGGAGAAAGACCTTGTGCCTTAAGCTAACAGCCTATCAGTTGCATGATGTAACGGTTAGCACTCTGGCCCTTGAATCCAGCAATCCGAGTTCAAATCTCGGTGGAACCACTATACTCTTCGTTCCGAATGAACGAATGATATCTGGAGACCCACTGTCTTCTCTGACTGTGAGCTCTTTGTATTCATGAGGAATCGTCGTCAGGGGCTGAAACAATGACGCCCGGAGAGGCATTACTTGCATCTTCCGCAATGCGATTGCGGTGGAATTTGTTGGAATTTCCTCAGTGTTCAGAGTTCCACTTTCTGATGGTTTTACATAAAATGCCCTTCAGCAAATCAACCAAGGGCTTTAGGAAAAAAAACATATTCCGCCGAGATTTGAATTCCGATCGATTGATTTAGAACCCAGAGTGCTCACCATTACTCCACAGAACCAAGAGCACAGCAGCCAGCTCCAAATGGTCAGTCAAAGCATTTGACCTCTTTCATTCAATGTGGCAGCAACAATAAGTGCGACAACAATGTGTTGATATATGCTACTAATGATATGCGAAAAACACAGAAGGCGACCCCCCCCCCCACCCCCCCGCCCGGCCCTCGCCATTCCTCCCACCCCCCAAATCCACAGCAAATTATTTCACCCCAGGCTGTATCGGGTGATACCAGTTGAAACAGTGAAGTTCCACAAGGGATAACGTCACAGAGGGCTTCAGCACAGAAACATCACTTCGGACTATCGCATCTATACTGGTCAGACAGCCACCTCTGAAGTCTAATCCCATTTTCCAGCATTTGGCCTATAGCATTGTGTACATTCAAATCGCAAAAGCACATCTAAATACTCATCAATGTTAAGAAGGTCTCTACCTCCACCATGCTTTCAGGCAGGGAGTTCCAATCTCCCACCACCCTCTGGCTGAAAATGTTCTTCCTCACATCCCCTCTAAACGTCCTACCTTACAACTTCACCGCTAGGCATTTATCCCTCCACCAAGGGGAAAGGCTTCTTCCTGTCTACTCTCGCTCTGGCCCTCACAGTTTTACACATCTCAGTTACGTCTCTCCCCCCACCCCAAAGATCCTCCGCCCCCACCCCACAAACACACCTCAGTCTCCTTTGCTTCAAGTAAAACAACCCCAATCTTTCCAATCTCATTTCATAACTAAAAATCTCCAGCCCTGGTGCCATCCTGGTAAATCTCCTTTGCAACCTTTCCTGTGCTATCACATCCCTCCAATCATATGGGTTCCAGAACTCCCCGCAATACACTAGCTGGGGCCTAACTAATGTTTTAGAAAACAGAGCTCAGTACTGGGATTTCACACGTGTGAACTTCCTTCATTCATATCGTCCCAATTATTTCACCTCACTGTAGATTTCAGGAGCAAGCTAACATCAATCAGTGTCCTCATTGGCAGAAGAAGTCACTTTTTTCCATCCCTGTTGTAGAAGAAACGTACAAAACAGCCAAATTGTTTCCCTTCTTTTTAATGGTTAGGATTTGGTGTTCTCATTGCCGCAGCTTGAGTTCGATTCCCGGTCAGGGAATGACTTTTATATTGCTTTCGGACAAGCTGTGAAAATGAAGCCAAATTAGCTCCGGAATGTAAACTAGAGACAGCTCTTTCAAATTCAGGGGAATTGTGATTGGTAGCTTTGCAGAGCTGGAAATGTCAGCTTCCGAAAACAAATTCGGAGACAGAAAGAGATAGACACTGAAAGATAAACAGAAAATGCAGGAAAACAGAACAGAGCAACCGTCGAGAGCTCTTCATCAAAGTTACAGAGCTCAGTGGAAAGGTCATCCAGTTTCGAAACGTTAGCTCTATTCTCTCTCCACAGATGCTGTCGGACCTGCTGAGGTTTTCCAGCATTTTTGTTTTTGTTCCAGATTCCAGCATTCACAGATCTTTCTTTTACAAGAGGGACAGAGATAGGCTGCCACCGTTGACGATGGAGATGGTGATGCAAAGTAAAATCTGGGTGGTAATGGTTTTGATTTTACAGTTAACACTAACACAAACATTTCCAAGATCTGGCATCAAATCTCGGGCGAATAAGAAAATTTCTCACTGAAGTGATTCAGTTCCATGAGGTCACAGGAGCGGAACACAGGAGAAGATGAATTTTGCTGTAATGGGTTGTAAGACGATAGAATGACTATCAAAGTACAAGCAGTAAATGAAAAGTTACAGCACAGAAAGATGCCACTCGGCCTGGTGTGCCGCTCCGAAATAGCAGTTGTGATTTGTTGATCAGGAATGAGAAACAGACCCGTTTTTCATGCAAAATACTGTGTTCATCGTTTGTCACCAACTGGTCGAGTGAAACAGAAAACGTCGTCTCTGGATGGCTTGCGAACCTCAACCTTAACAGCCAAAATGCTGACCAATTGCGACACAGATACTGAGATGCCAATTGCATCCAAAATCAAGGTGTCAGCGAGTTCCCGACATGTCCGACCCAATTCTCTGTTTGTAAAACCTAATTCAGCATGACCATATTTTTTAGAATTCTAAACGTGTCACTGAATATTTTACCTCCACAGTGTCGTTGAAGTGTAGTGATTATTCCTCGTCTCCTAAAATGGGGAAAGGGCCGTTTGATAGAACAGGTAGGGAGAGACTGTTTCTACTGTCGAGCGTCAGTAACCAGAGGGCTGAGATGGAAGATATTTAAACCAAGTTAGACTTAAGTTTATATAGCGCTGGAACACTTAACAGCAAAGGGTTTCGGTAACATACATCCAAAAAAGCTACAACCTGAATTAAGTGCCGTGGACCACTCCTCAATGACACCAGCAGAAACAATTCTTATCGTATGTGGTATTGGCAGTGGACAGAATAAATGGTGTCGGATTGGGTAATTATCACATTGAGCCTGCCCGCTCTTTACGACAGGTGCCACAGTGGTTCAGCACAAAACTAACCGAATTCCAGTGAATTGGAGGCAGCTTTCACCAGAAACTAACAACTGTGAGAATAGTAAAGGGGGATGGATAAACACTCAGTTTGAGTGGTGATACTGCGGGACGAATGGAGAACTGGAATTCGCCCAGGAAAGCAGCAAGGTTTAATAGACAACACTGAGATTTAGCATTTCATGCGCTATCGACTATGTTAGCCGGACAGTTCCGGTAATGAAATATATTCGATATTCTAACTTTCTCCTACAAAATAGCACGTTTAGCGAGAACACAGATGATTTGTTCAGGAATTGGAAATACCGATTGTTTTTTGGCGGAGCATCAAGGGAATTAGTCCCGCATGTGTAACTTTCAATTTCTAAAAGCTACCAAGCAAATGACTGAGGGGGTCAGTGAAAGTACAAGGGAACACATAGCAGGTATTCATCACTGTAAAGAATTGACACTCAACAGCTGCCATAACACCTCCTCTCCCTTTCAGTTATCTCCAGGTTTATCAAATGCAATTCATGTTCAGCTATGTCGAATGTCTCGTTCCACTGATTATGGTCGAATTCCTCTGTATGGTTGCTCGCAATTGGCTTCTTAGCTCAATGGTTGGAATTGATTGAATCATATATTCAAATAGCTCAGTCTCACTTTGAATGGAAGGGTCTTAGTTGCATTACTGTTGCCTTCTTGTTGACACAGTTTCTAAAAACCTCTCATTAATTTGAAGATAATATATGTAAAACTCCTTTCGAAGATGTAAAACAAAGGAAAACTGAGAATTTCAGGCGAAGCAAAAGTGCATGGAGGATTGCGGAATCCACCACAGAATAAATGGTAAAGACGTACCTCAAGATCAGAATATGATTAGGCTGAGTCTCGGTTATTTCATTGCAATTGTGTTCGAAAAAAAATATTGAATTTATTTCGACGAGATTAGGGCAGCTGAAACATAACAAGTGGATATAGTTTATTTGAAATTACAGAAGAAATTCGCCAGGTCGCAAAGGACTGGTGGTTATACTCGATTATGAGAGTTACCTGTCAGCATTTTGTGCTGAAAGCAACCGTCCTAACCTGACGTTTGCTACACAAAAGAGTAACTGGCACAACTAATGAAATGATCCTTGAAAATAGCCTTGCTGAGCTGTGACAACATTGAATGCACAGGCAGAGAATTAAACAAATTTATAACATAGAATAATGCCATTCCTCACATTGTGATCAGACCGGTCAATCGACTTCAATAAAGTGTGTTTACACTCGCATAGCAATTAGGAATAAAGGGTGTGCTTGGTCACTATGCAAACTGAACATGAACAGTAATCAGGAGCAAGAACGTTAGTGCTTCCCGTTTCCCTCATTGTGAAGGGAATTAGCTGATAATGAAGAGAGTGTAGCACCGGTGCTTCCTTTTTCTCAATGTTCACTTTCACCTCTGAAAATGACTTTTGAGCGTTCATAGTCACAGTTATTGATGGATAAATGGTTTGAATTGATACTGAAGCCTCTCCGTATTTCACATTAAAACATTGTCAATGACTTTTAAAACATTTCATTTCAACTCTCTGGTAGCAGCTGTGCTCAAGTGCCTCCACCAGTTAGCGTCATTTAAATTAAAACAATCTAATTATTTCCCTGGAGACCGTCATCATGTTAAAATGTAAGGATTTTTGAAGGGAGTCGAGAGTACGAAAATAATTCTGAAGAAAATGCATGGGCAGCAAAGGATCTGGTGTTTGCCATTTACTATCCTGTCCTTGCAGCTATCGGAGTTCCAAGTAAAGTGATGAATTTCGTTACGAGTTACAGGAATGATCCTTAAAAAAGTCTAATGTTCTCATTCATTTTTCAACCTTTTCCTTTGTAATGTTATTTTGTGCACCGTTCGAGAAGAAAGTTTAACCACTTTAATAGGATTTTTTTCATTCTAACCAATATAGCTTCTTCCATTTCACAGAATCACCTTCTCCTCTTTAACGACATTAATTTTGCATGTTAACTAACTCTTTTCCCCATTCATGAGTATAGGTTCCGTTACCACTCTCAGCTTGAATGGTATAACTTATGTTCTTTTCAATTATAATTGCGTGCATCTCTGTACATGGTGTCCCCAATTTGTGTCTACTGTTGGACTGTGTAAATTAAGATCAATTACGTCGTGACACTACGATGGCATATGCATCATAATATAATTATTGGAGCATAAACACGAACACAATTACTTTACTAACATTAGGAGCAATTAGTGATACACTGCATTATTTAGACTGAATGTGGTGATTTGTCATGACTCTTTGAATATGAAATAATTGTGCTATTGCCACTGGATATCTGTTTTGCACAAATGACTCAAAGATTAAATAGTTAAGGTCTGAATAATTTACATCCCAATTTAACTAATATACACTTTCAGTGCTGTTAGGGAGGGAAGTCCAGAAAATTGACCCAAGGACAGTGAACCAACGGCGATATAATTGAAAGTCAGGGTAGTGAGTGGCGTGGACGGGGTGTTCATGCAGCTGCTGGCCTTGTCCTTCTAGATGGTATTGCACTTGCCTTTGGACAGCTCTTTGGTGAATTCCTTCAGTACATTTTTTGATGATACAGAAGACTGCCACAGTTCAACGGTGATGAAAGATGTGAATTTATGAATTGGGTGACAATGAAGCAGACTACTGTCTTCTCGATTGTCTCAAGCATCTTAAGCGTTGCTGGAGCTGCACTCCTCCTGGGAAGTGCACAGCGTTCCTTCATACACATGACATACCCATCTGCTTTGCATCCATGAACATGCTGCAGGAGTCAGAAGATGACAACTCGCCGCAAGATTCTTAGGTTCTCAGCTGTCTTGTTGCCAACACATTTATATGGCTAGACCAGTTCAGATTCTGGTCAATGGTAACCCCAAACATATTCATAGTGGGAGACGTAGCGACGGTAATGTCACTGGATGTCAAGAAGCAATGTTTAGTTCCTCGCCTGTCGCCACTTGTGTAGTTGTGACTTGCCAGCCCAATCCTGGCTATTATTCAGGTTTTGTTGGAATTTGACATGAACTGATTAAGCCTATGAATAATCAAAAATGGTGCTGACTGATTTGTGCTCATCAGCGAACATCCAACTTCTGATCTCATGATCAGAGGACTGCCACTTTTTAAGCACTGAATATGTTTGGACCTGGGACACTAACCTGAGGAACTGCTGGAGTCAAATTGGACTGACTGGACTCCAACCACAGCAACCACATTCACTCTGCTTGATTCCAGGGCTTCTTCTTGCCACCCTTGCTCAAATGTGGTCTGGATATCAAGGGAATTCACTCTCAGCTCACTGGAATGCGACTATTGTGTACATGTTTGAACCATCATTTCGAATAGTGATATTAATGAACCATCATCATCCAGGGAGTGGCTTAATTTTTCACCACCATTCACGAGTAGACTGGCAGGACTGCAAATCTTACTTCTGATTTGATGATAATGGAATTGTTTTGTTCTGTGTAATATTTACACTTCTGCTGTTTAGCACTTATATCGACCTATATTGTAGCTTCACCAACTTATTTTAGGTATGCCTGGCACTTTTCCAGATATGCACTCCTGGAATCTCCACTCAACCATGGTCGGCTCGCTTGGTGCTAATGCCAGAGTAGGGGATATGCAGGACCATGAAGTTCTTGGTTATGTTCAGATGTGTTCTGATGCTGATGGCCCTCAGCACCTTCTGGGTGCCCAGACTTGAATTGCTAGATTTGGTCGAAGTCTCTACCATTTAGCACGGTGGTAGCGCCAAACAATAAAAAAATGAGTGTATGGTCAGTCAGGTCGGTGTGGTGGTGACTCCTACCTATGTTGTCATGACCATTTACATCTGCGGCAGTAGGTTGCTGATGATGAGGTCGGGTATGCTTTTCCCTCTGTTTAGTTCCCTCACCACATGACACAGTCAGGGTCAAAGCTATGTCCTTTTGAACCCGGCCAGCTGGGTCTGTGATTGTATTACCAAGCCATTCTTACTGACGGATATTGAAGTCCCTATTCCGGCGTGCATTTTACGCCTTTGCCACCCTCAATGCTTCCTGCGAGAGGGCTCGCCATGAAACAGTCCTGATCGGCTGACGGGAGAGTGGTGGCGGTACGTCGTAATTGGTATGATGTTTACGTCCTCATGTTTGACTTGATGCCATGTTGATGCTGAAGATGTGCTGCCATATTTTTTGGCTCCACCCTGATGTTGGAAGAGGATATACCCAGGAAGGGTAATGGTGGTGGCTGACACCTGATCTGTAACACATGATTCCGCGAGTATCACCATGTCAGACTAATGTCGGAATAACAATTTTGTCAGAAGCCCTGACGAGTCACTTCAGGGAACTTTGCAAAGCTGGGTTTGTCGTTTCTGGTGCTTACTGATGCTGGGTAGATATTCTGTTTAATACCATGTTGGAGTTTGACGCATTTGTCTTGTTGGGATTAAAACGTGCATTACTTGACACATGTGGATTATTAGTCCCGTTGAAATACCACTCCGCCACCAATTTCCCTCGAGAAGTATCACTTGTGCATTACTATAACCTTCAGCAACAGAGAATTAAATAATGAAGGCGTGGCCATCACCGTGCTGAACATTAACCTTTAAAATCACTTAAAAGGCCAATTAATTGTACAAGATGGTGACTCAATGCTACTGGTTCAAGGTAAATTAATGATCTTTAATAAATAATGGTTTTGCAATAAAATCTACATTCGAAGTAAAAACCTTATGTGTTGTGTTGCTTTCTCTTTAGTATCTCCCGTACCCATTCATTTTATATAAATTCAATTTTCAATATTAAACTAATTGATCTTTTATCCTGTGGCAGAGCACAATACGTTGGTTACGTTGAAGGAGGTACTTTTTTTTCCAAAAATGATACATCAGTTGCATTGAGTTTTTTTGGTTCACATCCACAACTGGAATCCTAGGTGACTTCTGAAGAAGAGGTAGAAATTATCTCCATGTCCTCCTCAAGCACTCTCTGCAAAGTCAGAAATCATTCTCTGCATTCGTTTCTTTTCAACCATTTTCGTTCTCAGATTGTCCAGTAGTAAAAGTCGTTTTTTTGAAGTAATTGATTTGATTAAAGAGTTTTAAATCTTCAGAATTATAAATTTAGTTCTCAACTGATTTTTTTTCCTGCATTCTTATTAGCTTACACTTTTATTGTTGGTTGTTGTATTTCTTACTGTTGGCTCGGTGGCACAGTGGTGAGTACTGCTGTGTCAGGCACCCGGGTTCGATTCCTGGCTCGGGTCACTGTTTGTGTGGAGTTTGCACGTTCTCCCTGTTTCGGTGTGGATTTACTTTGCGTGCTCCAGTTTCCTCCCACAGTACAAGGTGTGCAGGTTTTGTGAATTGGCCATGTTAAATTCTCCCTCAGTGAACCAGAACAGGCACTGGAGTGTGGCGACGAGGGGATTGTCACAGTACCTTCATCGCAGTGTGAATATAAGTCTGCTTGTGACTAATAAATATACTTTACTTCTTTTAACGTTATAAAATATATTCCAGTGATAAAGAAGGACTGTAAAAAAAAGGATAACGAGACGTGGATAACGAAGGAAATAAAGGAGAGTATTAAAATATAAACAGATGCGTACAGAGTGGCCAAAAATAGTGGAGAAATAGTGGATTGGGAAAGCTTTAAAAAACAACAAAGAACGAGTAAGGAAGCGATCGAGAAAGGAAAGATAGATTACTAAACTAGCTCAAAATATAAAAAATGATAGTAAAAGTTTTTACAAAGATATAAAAAGGAATAGAGTGGCTAGAGTGAATGTTGGACCCTTGGAGGACGAGAGGGGGTATTTAATATTGGAAAACGAGGAAATGGCTGAGACTTTAAAGAAGTTCTTTGTGTCGGTCTTCACGGTGGAAGACACAAATAGTTTACCGAATATTAGAGATCGAGAGTTGGTGGGAGGTGAGGTCCTTAATACAATTACTATTACTGAAGAGGTAGTGCTTAGTAGACTAATGGGACTGAAGGTAGGCAAGTCCCCGGGCCCGGATGGAATGCATCCCAGGGTACTGAAAGAAATGGCTGAGGTAATAGCAGATGCGTTAGTAGTTATTTATCAAAATTCACTGGAATCTGGGGTAGTGCCGGCTGACTGGAAAACAGCTACTGTTACGCCGCTGTTTAAAAAAGGAAGTAGACAAAAGGTGGGTAAATACAGGCCGGTTAGCTTAACGTCCGTAGTTGGGAAGATGCTGGAGTCCATCATTAAAGAGGAAATAGCAGAGCACCTGGATAAGAATGGTTCGATCAAGCAGATGCAGCATGAATTCATGAAGGGAAAGTCGTGTTTGACGAAATGACTGGATTTTTATGAAGATGTGACAGAGGGGAACCGATGGATGTGGTGTTTTTAGATTTCCAGATGGCATTCGATAAGGTGCCACACAAAAGGTTGCTGCAGAAGATTGGGGTACACGGAGTTGGGGGTAAGGTGTTGGCGTGGATTGGGGATTGGCTATCTAACAGGAAGCAGAGAGTTGGAATAAATGGGTGCTTTTCTGTTTAGCAGTTGGTGATCAGTGGCGTGCCGCAGGGATCGGTGCTGGGGACTCAACTGTTTACCATTTAGAGATGATCTGGAGGAGGGGACTGAGTGTAGGGTATCAAAGTTTGCTGATGACACGAAGATGAGTGGGAAAGCGAATTGCATGGAGGACTCGGAAAGTCTGCAGAGAGATTTGGATAGGCTGAGCGAGTGGGCGAGGATCTGGCAGATGGAATATAACGTTGGCAAAGGTGAGGTTATCCACTTTGGAAGAAATAATACTAAATTGGAATATTATTTAAATGGAGAAAAATTACATCATGCTACTGTGCAGAGGGACCTGGGGTCCTTGTGCACGAATCGCAAAAACTCAGTCTGCAGGTGCAGCAGGTGATCAAGAAGGTGAATGGAATGTTGGCCTTTATCGCGAGGGGGATAGAACATAAAAGCAGGGAGGTCTTGCTGCAACTATACAGGGCACTGGTGAGGCCGCAACTGGAGTACTGTGAGCAGTTTTGGTCCCCTTATTTGCGAAAGGATATATTGGCCTTGGAGGGAGTGCAGAGAAGGCTTACCAGGTTGATACCGGAGATGAGGGGTGTAGCTTATGAGGAGAGATTGAACAGATTGGGTCTGTACTCGAAATAAGTGGGGGCCGGTTCAGAACAGAGTTGAGGGGGAACTTCTTCTCTCAGAGGGTAGTGAATCTCTGGAATTCTCTGCCCACTGAAGGGGTGGAGGCTACCTCGTTGAATATGTTTAAATCACGGGTGGATAGATTTCTGATCGATAAGGGAATTATGGGATATGGGGAGCAGGCGGGTAAGTGGAACTGATTCGCTTCATATCAGCCATGATCTTGTTGAATGGCGGGGCAGGCTTGAGGGGCTAGATGGCCTACTCCTGCTCCTATTTCTTATTTTCTTATGTTACGTTCTTATATTTTTAGTGCCTCGAATATCTTATACGATTGGTCAAGTTATTTTTTTTTCTCTTTTCCAGTTCTCCCACATTTGGTTCAATCGTTTTATTTTGCTTTCCTCGTCTGTTTTATGTTATATTGTAATACGGTACTGGCCGATGTTATTTACCATATTTTTAACGTGAATGATTTCATTAAAAGCAGAAACAAGTGCCAGCAACATTTGTTTTCTTGCTACCGTGCGCCAAATGTATAAAATTCACAGGAAGTTTGCAGATATAGAAAAGTAGTTGAGAATTTCTCGTTCTAGCCGTCAAAGGTTAGTACACCCTCCCACTTTCTCTCATTGCTTCTCTACCTGTGTCTTTGTTACAGCGAACTTGTCAGTGGTTGTGATCCTGTCCCGAGAGAGATGCGGTCTTTCCAGATGTACCACTTACTACCTGCTATCCATGGCGGTGATGGATTTGCTCATCATGGTTACCGCTGTGATATTAAACCGGATTGCTGGAATGTATTTCCCAGTTAGTTTCTTGATCATTACGCCAGTGTGCAGTTTCAGGTCTGTCATAATCTATGCAGTCATAGACAGTTCGGTTTGGTTAACAGTCGCATTCACCTTTGATCGATTTGTGGCAATTTGTTGCCAGAAGCTGAAAACAACATATTGCAACGTGAAGACGGCAGGCCGTGTGATAGTCATTGTTTGTACCCTGAGCTGTTTGAAAAATACCTTCCTATATTTTGTTTATGAACCTTTGTGCACAATTAACAACACACCCTGGTTCGGTAGCATCAAATTAATATTTTATACGCCATGGACCGCATATGACTGGATTCACCGCATTTTAACGCCTCGTCTCCCATTCATTCTTATTTTACTGTTTAATGCTCTGAATGTCAGGCACATGGTAGCGGCCAATATAGTGCGCAGGAGACTCCGGACCCAGAACAATGGAGAGAATCAGAGTGAGCCAGAGATGGAAAAGCGGAGAAAATCCATTGTTTTACTCTTTCCGATATCGGGTTGTTTCATCCTGCTATATTTATTAGTTCTTATAACATTCCTCTAGATGCGGATTGCAAACGTTAGTCACTGCTCAGGTACAAACTTCAGTGAATCAAATTTTATTCTTGACGAAAGTGGATTCATGCTTCAGTTACTGAGCTCCTGCATCAATCCCTTTATTTCCGCTGGAACTCAGAATAAATTCAGAGAGGAGTTAGTGAATGCAGCAAAATATCCAATGAGAATAATATTAATGTTATTTAGCCGTTAAAAACATTACAATCTGCTGCGTATTGTATATTAGAATTGACCATTTGCTCTTATTGATTATGCCATGCAAAACGTCTCCTCATAGAAGCATATACACTATCTTTGAGATCCAGTAACAGGCTGTCAATTCAGTTATATCTATATAACCCATGTAATAATGACACGGCATTTTTGATGGGTCTTTTAATCTACATGTAGATTGGTCAAATCAGTTCGATCAAGGGAGCCTTGAGGAGGGGTTCAAAGGATATATTCACGTTAGTTTCCTCGAACGGTATGTACTGAAACCTACGTGGGAGTAAGCTATCCAAGATCTGGTCCTATGTAATGAGGGAGGAATAATTAACGATCCTTCCTTTCATTACCCTTTCACGCTCTTTGGTTCATCCCTTCATCCCTTTTTCTCAATTGTACCTCTCTCCCAGCCGTCTGCCGCCACCCCCCCCCCCCGCCCGCCCCCTCCACATCTTCATCTGACACAGCTTACCCTCTGATTTCAGCTTCTCTGTTGTTTGGCCATTCACACATTCTATTCTCTCTATGGACTGCCATTAGGAGCCTTCCCCCTTGTTTTTGTGGCTTTGGCTCATCTTACATTCCTCCACCCTACAGTATAAATATCTCCGACTTCCCACATCTTTTAACTTTGCCAAAGGGTTATCTGGACTAGATGCATCAGATATTTTCTCTCCTTACAGACGCTAGCCAGACCTGCTGGGATTTTCCAGTATTTTCGCATTTGGTTTCAGATTCCAGCATCCATAGTAAATTGCTTTTATCCCATAATAAATGATCTTATAGTGATGGATCCTCGCGGTAGGAGAGATCACAGTATGGTTCAATTTAAATTATAGATGGTGCGTGAGAGTCTAAAATCTAATACCCGTATCTTGTGCTTAAACAAAGGATACTACAATGGGATGAGGGACGAGTTGTCTATGGTAGACCGGGAGCAAAAACTTCGTGGAGGTACAATTGAAAAACAGTGGAGGACTTTCGAAGTAATTTGTTTTTACAGTGCTCAGCAAAAGTATACAAGTATATAAGGAAGGACTGCAGAAAAAAGGTATAATCAGCCATGGGTGTCTCGGGAATTAAAGGGGGGGAACAAATTGAAAGGGAATGCGTACAAAGTGGCAAAGATTTGTGGAAAACTAGAGGATTGGGAAATATTTAAAGGTCAACGAAATGCCACGAAAAAAAAGCTATAAATAAAGTTAAGATACATCATGACAGTGAGAGTGAATATATAAAAAAACAACAGATAGCAAATGTTTTCCAAGTATATAAAACTAAAAAGATTGGCGAGGGTAAACATTGGTCTTTTAGAGGATGAGAAAGGGCATTTAATAATGGGAAATTGGGAAATGACCGCGCCATTGATCAGGCATTGATCAGGGATTTTGTGTTGGTCGTCACAGTGGAAGACACAAAAAACATGCCAAAAATTGATGGTGGCAATGTGAGGTGAGGACCGAGGAACGATCATTATCGTTGAAGAAGTAATGTTGGGCAAGCTAAGCACAGGCACACAAGTCTCCTGACGCTGATTAAATGCATCACAGGGTATTAAAAGAAGTGGTGTGGCAACGAACAAATGCACTGATGGTAAGTTACCAAATTCGCTGGAAACTGGGGCGGTTCCTGCAGATTGGAAAACAGCAAATGTGACACCACGGTTTAGAAAATGAGGCAGACAAATGGTGGGTAACAATAGGCTGGTTAGCTTAACTTAACTTCTGTGGAAAAGGTTTGAATCTATCATCAAGGAAGAAATAACGAGACATCTGAATATAAATTGCCCCATTGGGAAGACACAGCATGGGTTCATGCAAGGCAGGTCATGTTTAACAAAGTTACTGGAATTGGTTGAGGACATTGCGAGCGCGGGTTACAATGAGGAACCGGTGGATGTGGTGTGTTTGGATTTCCAGAAGGCATTCCACAAAGAGCAACACAAAAGGTTAATGCTTGAGATAAAGGTGCACGGCACTATGGAGAATGTATTAGCATGGATGGAGATTGGTTAATTAAGAAGAAAAAAATGGTGGGAGTAAATGGGTGTTTTCCTGGTTGACGATCAGTGAATCGTGGTGTGCCTAACGGATCAGTTCTGGGACTACAATTGTTTACAATTTACATAGAATGATTTGGAGTTGGGAAACAAATGTAGTGTGTCAAAGTTCGCAGATGACACTAAGATGAGTGGTAGAGCAAAATGTGCAGAGGGCACTAAAAGTGTACAAAGGGATTATAGGTGGTTTCAGGGAGTGGATAAGTGTCTGGCAGTAAATTCGAGGTCATCCATTACGGTAGGAATAAAAGCCAAATCGGCTATTATTTAAATGGTACAAATTACAGCATGCTGCTGTGCATTGGGACCTCGGCATCCTTGCGCATGGATCACAATACATGGTTTGCAGGCAAATTGAATGTTGTCTTTCATTGCTAAAAAAGAGGAGGTTATGTTTCACCTGTCTAAGATGCTGGTTAGGCCACAAATGGAGCATTGCGTACAGTTTTGGTCTCCATAATTGAGAAAGGATATACTGGCAGTGGAGATTTACTAGGTTGATTCCGGAGTTGAGAGTGATACCTTATGAGGAGAGAATGAATAGACTGGGACTATAATCATTGACTGGGACTATAATCATTGGAATTTAGAACAATGGCGGGGGGTGAGGGGGGGGGGGAGGTTGTGGGGTGGGGGGGATGGGATGGGGAAGATCTTTCAGAAACATATATATTTATGAAGAGAATAGATAAGATAGAATAAGCGTGGTTGTTACCACTGGCGAGTGAAACTAGCACCAGAGGGCATAGCCTCAAAAAAAGGAGGAGCAGATTTAGGAATGAGTTGAGGAGGAACTTCCTCACATAAGGGTTGTGAATCTGAGGAATTCCCTGCCCAGTGCCGCAGTTGAGGCTACTTCGTTGAATGATTTAAGACAAAGTTAGACAGATTGTTTAACAGTGAAGGAATTAAGGGTTATGCTGAGCGGGCGGGTAAGTGGACCTGCGTCCACAAAAAGATTAGCCATGATCTTATTGAATGGTGGAACACGCTCTCGGGGCATGATGGACTGCTCCTGCTCCTATTTCTTCTGGCCTTGTGTTCTTCACCCCCAAATTACTGTACATTAGTGTTGGAATTTGTCGTGGTTATTATTAGGGTGCTCTGCCTGCGCTAGCTCAATCCTGGTATATTCCTGTAAGCCCCAAGTCCCCACATCCGTGGAGTAGATGGAGCGTCCGAATACTGGATATCATATGTTTATTATTGAACAATGTAATATCAATATTCTGCTCGGAATGTTTAGAACATTTACATGTAGGATATCCCCTGAACTGGAACACTTATTTCGCTCATGATTTCTTCTGCAATCTACAAACAACATCCCTCAGTCATATGCCTGAGCCAAGAATATTGCAGGAATAGAATTGCTGGAGGCAACCAAAAGCACAAAATAGTTTTTAGTTCACCGTCTAATATTTTATATTGGGAAGTAGGATTGCACGCCCTGGATTACCAAACTATAGTCATTTGGCAAAATGCCCGTCCTGATCAAATGGATGTAGACATTATACACAAATATCCAAAATATGGGGAAAAATTATTTTCAACTGAATGCAGCAATCGTCAATCTCTAATCTTAACTCGTGTCTTGTTCACTTTCCACGCACTTGCAGTTCAACAACACAGTAATTACTTTTATTCATTAATTGCAGCAATGAATCGCTTTAAAACAGTCCACAGCAGATCCAGTCTAGAAACTAGAAACATCAAATAGGTTTAGGAATTATCAAGCAATAGTATGCACATTACATAATATCTCGACTTTTTCTCAAGTCCTGCAACAATATATGCAGTGAAAAAAATCTCTTCAAATTTCTTGGTGAGAATTGTCTCCAAAATGGAAAAAAGCAAATTGAATGTTGGTATAAGAATTGAAAAACAGAATATTTTAAATGGTGTTAAATTTGGAATAAAAATGACAACCAGAGACTTTTTTTTTCCTTTCCAAAGAAATCTACAAGTTCGCAGATACAATAAGCAATTGGGAAAGCAAATAGTATGTTTGTCCTTATTGCAAAATGATTTGATTAAAGGAATAAATAAGTCATTCTTTGATTGAGTTGGATTTCCATAAGACTGCACCCGGTATACAGTGTGCAGTTTTGATCTCCACATTTAGTAAATAATATATTTGCAGTAGACTGAATGATCATTCGATCCATGGGATAAGGGTGGTGTCCTATGATGAGAGGGTGAGTCCATTGAATTCACATTAATAGAATCAAGGAAACTAGCAGCACCAGTAAGCCATTTGTCACACTGATCCTATTCCGCCATTCAATATCATTGTAGATGATTATCTATCTCAATGCCATATTCCCTCTTTCTCACCATACCATTGATGCCATTAAAATCTAAGGCATTGTTTGTGTATTTCTTGATTTAGCTCAGCCGTTTGGCCTCCACAACCCCTTTGACCGCGATTTCCACACTTTAGCTACCTTTTTAGTGAAGAAATGTTCCTGATTTCAATCCTAAATAATGTGGACCGTTTTCTAAGACTGTCCCCTGGTTCTTGATTCTCCCATCACGTCTTGCTCCATGGACTTTGTTTGTCTCATGCTCAAAAGTGGCCAGTGAGATAAGCAAGACCTTGCCTTTACCACCATATTTAGGTTAAAATTTCTAGATCTCCTTCTGTGCAGATGCTTCATAATTTTTCCACCACTATGCCTTTCCACTACGATACCCTGAACTGTAGACTAACTCGCAGACTGCAGTTTCCTGATATATTTTGGCAAGATAATTGACGAAAAAGGAACAATAAACACATTTTAATTTTCCTACTTGCCAGGAGCCTCTGCAGAATAAATTATTTCTCATAGATTGATGAAAGAGACCTAGCTTGTTTCCAAGAAGATCCTTGGATTATCTGTGGGCCCAGGATTGATTCAATTGAATTTGTACAACCATTTCGCGAATGTGATGTTGGTAGCGCAATAACAATTTTCGACTGAAACTCGCTGGAATCTCAATTCCAGATCATAAGTTTAATCTAACCGCTCCCACTTTGTTAGAATGTGAAACGAAAAGATGCGCAATTACATCTTGTCTCGCAACAATTCTCATGGCTTCATTGGATCAGGTTTTCATACTTGGACGAATAATTTATTTATTAGTTGAAACTACCATTTATGTGTAGTGACATTCTCTTCTCTTGTCATAATTTACTGGTTATGTTCGTTATTATCAACACGCATCGTTGGTTATCTAGGCATGTATTTTAGGACACATTTCACGTACTTAACTCACTGCATCATCTATTATTACCGTCAGAAAATGTGGGGCTAAGCCTTCAAGTTCACTTATTTTCATCAATGCAGAAAACGCATGTCAATATATAAAATAAAAGCCGTATGGAGTGCAGTTACCATTTAAGGGAAACGAAGTTAGTCAATAATGCAACAAAATTACATAATTAACTGGACTGTCTATCATTCATTGATTTATTTTGCAAATGTCATAAACGCTTACATTGAATTCCTGCAATACTTCAGAAGTTGTGCGTGCATTCATAACAATGGAAATCCTATTACTGTCTTTATAAAGCGGGCTGCTACAGCAATTAGATGGATGCAAAATAATGAATTGGTATTAGAATGTTGAAGGTCGAGACATAGCTAGTTTGGTTGGAATGCATCCTCAGATACTGAAACAATGCTTGTCCATATACAAAAGACTGGAACCACATTGTGCATTGAGCTGATTATTTGCGCCAAAGTACTTTCAGCCACTGTTCAATACACTGGGAGAAAATCTATCTCCCCGTGATTTCGGGCGGCATGGTGGCACAGTGGTCAGCACTGCTGCCTTACAGCGCAAGGGACCGTCGTTCAATTCCAGCCTCGGGGAGCTGTCTATTTGAAGTTTGCATGTCCTCCCCGTGTCTACATCGGTTTCCTCTGGTTTTCTCTCACAGTCCAAAGATGTGTAGGTTGAGTTGATTTGCCATGCTGAATTGCTCCTTCACGTCAGGGGGACTGGCAGGGTAACTACATGGGGTTACCGAGATAGGGCCTTGTTGGAATTGTTGCTGGTGCAGGCATGATGGGCCCATGGGCCTGCATGTGCACTGCAGGGACTCTATGATTATCTTTGATGATTATATGTTTAATGGCATTAACATTAACCGTGGTTTTATCAGAGATCTGAAGCTGAACAGCACCAGCTGCAGACGGTCAGTGTAAATAGACACACGGGGACAAAACTGCTGGCAATTAATCCTTCAAGGCTGACTTTAAAGTATGTCCTTTTTTTCAGTGACTCTGGGTAAAAATCCTGAAACTTATTTCCAAGCACCATCCTCAGTGCAACTACAGCATAGCGAATATAGCCTTCCAAGAAATTGGCTCTCTGCTAGTTGTTAGGTGCTATGAATGATTGGCAACAAAATCCATGGCAGAATTATTGAATTATGCCTTTGCTATAAAATGAAGAAAACACATTTCAAGAAGTATTACTTTGCTATACTGTGAAGCAAGATTATGGAATGTTTGTACATGTATTTATGTGTGACTGATTTAATTAATCTGCATACATTTCGGCTGAAATGTTTAAATAATCAAAATAACGAAGTGTTAGTAACATATATTTGAAGTGGAAATGACCAAGCTATGATATCAGAAGATTGCAGAGTTGGATCATCAGCTCAGCACCAATGGTTTAAGAAGGCGATAAATTCTTCAGAACTACAACTTGACGCTGATGTGCTTGGTTCACCCATCATTGAGAAGCGGAAAATGTTTTTGAGACTATGGTGCCGATTAGTCTTTCTTTTTTTTTCTGATTTCCACGACCACTTACAACTGTATGGGGCATGACTGCACAGATTGTGATTTTGATCTTTCGAGCAAATTTGCATGTTTAAGTGATTGGTGCAGGCGATCACCAATCAAAATATGGTTATGATCGTCCCTGTTACAACATATAGACCTGTCAGTTGTCGAGATGTTGTTTCATTGGTACAATAAGTTTGCTTGACCGTAAACTGGAAGGTTTAGGTGACTGGCAAAAGGAGATCACCTATCTGTACATTGCAATGATTGTTCACCTAGGCAGGAGGCTCAGCTGCTCATAAATTTGAATGTTTTTCTTTCTGGTCCAGCAAGGTCAATTGGAAGTAAATTGGAATGTTTGTTTCCTCAGGTACAGGAAGGACAACTGTCAGTAGCTTGTGAGATATTTCTAAGTAACATAGGAATTCCAATTGCTATGAAATTGGTCTAGTAATCGTTCTGCTGCAGGAATATCGTCCGTCAACAAGGTGGGAGCTTTGGGTCTCTGACACCGATTGGATTATCTGTCAACAAATTATGATGTGTATGTGTCTACCAGTGTGGGATTATCTGTCAATAAATCGGGATATTTGTGACTCTGGTTTAAGAATGTTCCTGTTCGTGAATTCGAATGCGTTTTTGTGTGTCCGATGCAGGAAGATATAAACTTGCCAAAAAGCAGATAGAAAACATAGGCATCGTGCAAGCAATATTTATTCCCCAAGTATAAAGCAAGTCAATGTTGTCTATATAATGTAGAAATGATATGATATATATTGTTTTCACTGTTTGAACAATTTATTGATTATAGCTCAGCGAATTGTCAACAGACTTTTCAACTGCTCTCTAAATTTGCTCTGCGTTATTGCATAAATAAACGTGTTTGTGCAACAGCTTAACATCTGAAGCATGTTTCCACTTTCTTGAAAAATAAACTTAGGGTCACTAAATCCATTTATTTTATAATTCTTTATAAATCGATGACAAAAGAACTCCACAACATACGTCATCCACAATAGGATGAAACTACCCGAGATAGCAAATAGTAAAACGATTGACTTTCTCCTACTCTCCATCTCTCTGTCATTGCTATTCTCTCCTCTACCCTGAATATGGAGTCTTCTTCGTGATCTGCTTGCAGCCAGGATGTGTCTGACAGTGAGGAAATTGAACAGAAGAATCAGAAAGAATGGGAGACAGGGAGTTATCATGCGGTCGAACCAATCAAATGCTGTCCATAATCGTGAAGTATAACGGACATCCTTCTGTTTGCAATACCAGGGGATATTGCCAATTACGTAAATAGGTTCATGCATAAAGTACCAGGGGATGTTGATTAAAACACCCAACGTGCACACTGCTCCAATAACAACCGCTGCTGTTTTCTGGGTGCAATACTTCGTTTTAAGTTTCTGGCAACATATTGCTACAAATCGATCAAAAGTGAAAGCGACTGTTAACCAAATAGAACTGTCCCTTGCTGCATATATTAGAGCAATGCTGAGACTGCAGACAGGAGTAATAGACAATAAACTGCCTGGGAAATAAATTGCAGGAATACGGTTCATTATCACGGCAGTGATGATGACCAGGAGATCTGTCACTGCCATGAAGACTAGGTATCTTGAGATACATCTGGAGAGACCACACTCTCCTCGGGAGATGACCACAATCGCTACCAAATTAACTGTAAGAAAGAGAGAAAAACGTCATTCCATAGAAACAGTTAGTAGCCATATATTATGGCGAGAAATTCGAACATGTCACTGGATAACAACAATTAAAATGAAATAAACATAAAATGCTGCTGAGGGAATCTGAAACAGTACGGAGAATTCTGGAAAAACGCAATATGTTTGATAGCCTCTGAAGGAGTGGAAAATTGATTTAATATTTCCAGTACATTTGACTCTTCCTCAGAATGAAAGAGAGGGCGAATGAGCTGGATATTAAACTATAAATGGGAGAAATTGCAACACCTTGTAGGAACATTGAAAACAAAAGACAGATAGCCTGTGGCAGAGGGATGGGGAAATTAAGGGTTTTTGTACTGAGACAACAAAAGTATGGGACACTGAACAAAGAGAGAGGTTTAAGATGGAGGAGAAAAGTGACAGTTTAAATTTGTTAAAGTCAATGTCGAGTCCAAAGGCATGTAATAAGCGTAAATGGATGATGCGGTGCTGTTCTTCCAGCTTGCACTCGGCTTCACTAGATCATGGCAGCAGGCCCAGGCAGGGCATGTGAGCATGAGAACAAGCCAGTGAGACAAAATGTCTTGCAAATTAAGTTGCATGGGAAAGCTTTCCGGAGTTAAGTATCATAGAGAACTGGATCAAAGTGTTACTGGATCAAAGTGTTAGCCGTCCTTTGGGATTCAGAGAGGGGTAAAGGGAATATCTGTGATAGGCCAAAAGGGAAGATGAGGTGCTGTTCCTCCAGTTTGCACTGGGCTTCACTGGATCATGGGCGCTCAGCCGAAAACAGTTAAAGGCCAGAAGACAAGAGGACAACGCCGCCACCCTTTCAGCAGTTGTGACCACAAGGGCAAATTTGAATCTACGAGGACGAGTGCAGGAAGTCTAGAAGGAGACATTTTAGTGTGGGTGAAAGGGACAGGAAAATTGAGCCGGCCAGTGCCGTGCTGACAGTTTTCAATGAAAGGATGAACAGCAGGTTGGAGGCCAGAATGTGGGTCGCAAGTTGTGGGAGAAAAAAATGACGGCACGTGAAAATATCAGTCGAACCGGCTAAAGACTCCTGCCCAAGGAATTGAGAATGGAAAGGGGGGTAACCGAAGAAAATTTGAGCATTGGAAAGAGCCCGAAATGAATTGTGGTGAGGAGGGAAGAAGACTAATTGTGCAATTGTCTGAGTGCTTTCTTCTTTATATCCATTCAAGGGCATATACGCATCTTATTTTAAATGCAACCGACTTTTCAGGATCCACTGCCGATCAGCTAGGATGTTATCAAATCCTGCTGTCAGAATCGAAATAAAATGTTTCTCCCCCACACGCACGCTAAAGTCTGCTGATTACCTTGAACTAATGAAAGCTGTTTATTAACTTCTCTGATAACTATTATTTCCAGGGCTTCAATCGAAACCTCATCACTCTGTACATTTTAATTTCGTCTCGTAAAATCAACCTGGATTCAAGTTTATATTTTTAATTTTCATAAATCGATGACAATTCCTGTGAATAGTTATTCATTCTCTCAAAATTCCAGAACGTTTTTATTTTAACCTTGTTTATATCCTTAGTGTTCTGATAGCCCATCCCTCTCTACCATAATTAATCCCTTGAATAATTTCGCAGCAGCGATCTTGATGACTACGGAGGTTGTTATCTTCAACAATTTAAAAACCACGTTTAAATAAAGCATTCATCAGAATTTAATCATTGAAGCTCTGGTATCCACTGGCTTCTATGCAGTTCACCGTCTTCCAGCAACAGATATGCTTCTGAGGATGAATGCTCAGATGTTAGTATGCTTCTCAGACGGCTTCTAAACACTGTTTCACAGACTATAGCAGAACTTCAATCCTTCTACAATATATGATTCCTCTGCATATTGCTTAGTTTTCAGTGAGATTACAAAAAACATTGTCAACACTTTACCTGGAACAGCGATGACTGCAAGTGCAGTGTAGAAAACAGCATATGCAGGACCTCTTGGTGGGGTATGCATTGTATGTGAGCAGTCGAGACGTCCGTTTGAGAACTCTGATGCGCTCTGTGCAAAATTCATTGCACCCATTTTCATATGTGTTGCCAATCCGCCAGAGACACACTTAGATTATCTCATCGTTGATGTTAACTGCGCTAATTGAACAATTTCATTCGGTTGCATCACCACTTTTGATATTTGCAGTCATTAAACAAATTGATATAATTACATCATCATCAATGTTAGTTACATTTATGAACATATTGAGCTCGATATAAAGGCAATAAAATAATTTACTTCGATAATTATTGCCATTATTTTCTCGTTTTAGTGTCCGTCCAATGGAGTGAATAAAATATGGTTTTCTGTGCGTTATGGCAAAGTTGTCTGCTCTGTGTGGAGTTTGCACGTTCTCCCCACATCTGTGGGGGTTTCCTCCGGGTGCTCCGGTTTCCTCTCATAGTCCGAAAGACGTGCTGGTTAGGTGCACGGGTCATGTGAAATTCTTCATTAATGTACCCAAACAGGCGTCTGAGTGTGGTGACTAAGGGACTTTCAGAGAAACGTCATTGTTGTGCTCATGCAAGCCGACTTCTGAATAATAAATGAACTTTAAACTTTATTTTAAAACTGCGATTGATCCCATCCGGCTCAGCGGACTTGTCTAACGTAATACAATTTAGGATTCTCAAAATTTCCTCCTTCGATATGTTGGCATTCTGGAGAGTGTTCACACATCTATCCCTGACCTCAACATCCATCACGTCCTTCTCGTTGTTGAATACAAAAACAAAGTAGTTATGAAGGATCTCACCGAATTCATGTGGCTACACACATGACTTCCCACCACTGTCCATGATATTTTTGATTCAGTTCCAGGGACATGGGCGTCGCTGGCTGGCCAGTATTTGTTGCCCATCCCTAATCACCGTTCGCAGAGTGCAATTGAGTGTCAATCACATTGGCATGGCTCCTGAGTCACATGCAGGCAAGACTAGGTAAAGAAGGCAGATTTCCTTCCCTAAAGGACATTAGTGATCCAGTTGGGTTTTCCCGACAATTGCCAATGTTTTCATGGTCATCAGTAAATTTCTCAATTCCAGATTTCTTCTTTATGAATTTAAATTCCGCTATCTGTCGTGGCGCGATCCAAAAATGTGTCGCCAGTACATTGACTGAGTTTCTGGATTAATAGTCTAGCAATAATACCACTAGCTATTATTGCCTCCCCGTGGAACTACTCTGTTCTTGCTACCCTTTTGTTCATCTTACATGCATAAAAAACCTTGGGATTCCTCTTGTTCCTATTTGCTAAATACATTTCATGGTCCCTTTTAGCCCTCCTGATTCCACGTTTAAGTTCCTTCCTATTGTCACTATACTCCTCAAGAATCAGTTTCTAAATGCCCAGATCTATCGTATGCTTCATTTTTTCCTGTTAACAAACCTTACAATTTCCATTGTCATCCATGTTACTCGAATCCCTCCACTTCTATCCTTCATTTTTGTTGGCACATTCCTCTTCTGTATTTCAATCAACCGTCCTTTAAAAGCGTCCCACATGTGCAGACGTGGATTTGCCCTGAAAGAGCCGCTGTCACTCAACATTCGTCAGTTAATGTCTAATTTGGATGTAATTGGTCCTCGCCCAATCAAGCAACCTCACCAGAGGGCCACTCTTGCCTGATTCATGACGACCCGAATTCTTATTCAATTATGCTCGCTGAGCCCAAAATGCTCCCCCACTGAAATATCCATTACCTGGCCCGGCTCATTCCCCAATATTTTGGCCGCTCCTTGGTTGGACTATCAACATATTGTGTCAAAAAAGCTCTCCCGGACAGTTCTAACACATTTCTCTCCATCCGTGCCCTTGGCTGTAAATGAGTCCCAGTCAATATGGGGGAAGTTGAAGTCA
Source organism: Mustelus asterias (assembly GCF_964213995.1). Classification (NCBI taxonomy): domain Eukaryota; kingdom Metazoa; phylum Chordata; class Chondrichthyes; order Carcharhiniformes; family Triakidae; genus Mustelus; species Mustelus asterias. Next base: position 4,600,538 of record NC_135830.1, read on the forward strand.
CCCACCACACATACCCTGTTTTTATTTCAAACGTTTCAAGTATCTGACTAAACACCTGCTCCTCCTTCTCATGTGGTTTGTTGCAATGTCTATAGTACACTCCCAACTTTGTGCTTTCACCCTTTATATTCCTGAGCTCCAACCATAATGCTTCAATGCACGATCCCTCCAATGTGTCCACCCTCAACACTACTATGATGTGCTCCATAATCAGCAATGCAACTTCCCCTCCACTTTCCTTTCCACTTCTGTCCCGTTCTAAAACAACGATATCCTGGAATGTTAAACTGCTGTCCGTGTCCCTCCTTTAACCACATCGGCGCAATTGCAATCACATCACAACGATTGGTTCACCTCGAAGTGTGATGGAGGCAGCTTCATTCGACTCATTCATTGATTATTTGAATAACATTTCACGAAGGAACAGAATGGAGCAAGAAATGATGCATGTTTGGAGAGTCACTGCAGACGCAATGGGCTGAATGGCGACCTTCTGCGTTGTAACGATTCTGTGAACATAGAAAATAGAACATAGAACAGTACAGCACAGAACAGGCCCTTCGGCCCACGATGTTGTGCCGAGCTTTATCTGAAACCAAGGTCAAGCTATCCCACTCCCTATCATCCTGGTGTGCTCCATGTGCCTATCCAATAACCGCTTAAAGGTTCCCAAAGTGTCTGACTCCACTATCACTGCAGGCAGTCCATTCCACACCCCAACCACTCTCTGCGTAAAGAACCGACCTCTGATATCCTTCCTATATCTCCCACCACGAACCCTATAGTTATGCCCCCTTGTAATAGCTCCATCCACCCGAGGAAATAGTCTTTGAACGTTCACTCTATCTATCCCCTTCATCATTTTATAAACCTCTATTAAGACTCCCCTCAGCCTCCTCCGCTCCAGAGAGAACAGCCCTAGCTCCCTCAACCTTTCCTCATAAGACCTACCCTCCAAACCAGGCAGCATCTTGGTAAATCTCCTCTGCATTCTTTCCAGCGCTTACACATCCTTCTTATAGTGAGGTGACCAGAACTGCACACAATATTCCAAATGTGGTCTCACCAAGGTCCTGTACAGTTGCGTCATAACCCCACGGCTCTTAAACTCCAACCCCCTGTTAATAAAAGCTAACACACTATAGGCCTTCTTCACAGCTCTATCCACTTGAGTGGCAACCTTTAGGGATCTGTGGATATAGACCCCAAGATCTCTCTGCTGCTCCACAGTCTTCAGAACCCTACCTTTAACCCTGTAATCCACATTTAAATTAGTCCTACCAAAATGAATCACCTCACATTTATCAGGGTTAAACTCCATTTGCCATTTGTCAGCCCAGCTTTGCATCCTATCTATGTCTCTTTGCAGCCTACAACAGCCATCCACCTCATCCACTACTCCACCAATCTTGGTGTCATCAGCAAATTTACTGATCCACCATGCCATTAAACAAATTAGGACCAGAGCACAGAGACAATATTCAGTCAATCGATCATGTTCAGTTACTCAATTGCACTATGGTTTACCTCTATTTTAACTCAAGTGTTCGCAAATGTATTATTAATTTTGCTTTGCTAGCATGTGGTAATCTATTATTTCAAATGTTTAGTTAATTGAGTGATCTCATTTTGCTTGTGAAATCGTTGCCATTAGACAACCTTTTGTCCAGAGAATATGACACTGGCCTGGCCCTGCTCTGAGGTCAGTGTTAGATTTTCCTCAAACTCTATGAACCAGTTTCTCTCTTTCTATCATATCAAACTATTTTATCATACATACATAGTACACAGGCAAACATACGAATTGGGAACAGGTGTAGGCCACTTGTCCCCTTGAGACGGCTGCCCAATTCAATAAGGTCCTGGTGAATCAAATTGTAACATCAACAACACATTCTTGCCTACCCCGATAACCAATCTACAATTTGGTAATCAGCAACCTATCTAGCTCTGTCTTGAAAATATTCAAAGTATCTGTACCCCTGAGGAAAATAATTCGGAAACTCACGACGCTCTCAGAGGAAACAACAAATCTTTTCATATCTGCCTTCAATTTGTGGCCACTTCATTTAAATCAGTGACCGCAAGTCCTAGATTCTCTGACAAGAGGAGACATCCTCTCCACATTAAAGTTGTCAATGATTCTCAGGATGCTAAAGGTTTCAATAAAGTCGCCTCATTCTCCTGAACACTAATGGATACAAAGATAACTTATCCGGCCCTTCTTCAAATGCAGTCCATTCTTTGTAGTTGTCTACTAAAGATTTTTTTCTTAATGCATTGACACCTTCCCTTAATTAAGGTGACTAATACTGTAAACCTTAGGTACCATTTGAACTTAAAATCTAATTGTGTTCTTTTGAGAAATGAACCATAAGGTTGAAACCATAATCAGGCAGTAGATGAGGCTAGCCCGTGGCCCTTGACGTATGCTGACGTCTGCGATCGTGGTTTGCCTCAGCTTGGATTAAAAACCAGGGAAGCCAATACGTTTAATCCTATGCTTTACCGGATGCAATTTTTCAAAGCCATTTCGGCCGTTTGGCTAAGATGAAGCGATAGCTCAAGCCCGGGAGGCAGATGCATCGTGTCAGCTTGGATTTTGATTGATCGAACCCAAGATGGGATGCAATTTCTTGTCTTGTGAGCTTGGATCTTGTTTGTCCGTCATGGGTGATGGCGGGGCAATGATTGGATTTAATTTTGAATTGGCTTTTTTGATTATAATTAAAGTGCCGATTATAATTAAACTGGTGGATCAAATTATGTAATGGGATTGTGATTGGTTTTAAGGAACGAACTTTCTGAAGGTAAGTATTAACCTGGTGTGCTATTGCTTATTTTTGAGAATGAAGTGAGCAACCAAATTCATTAATGATGCATTTTTCAGAAGCAGTAAATTTCACGAGTTCACTTTGATGTATCACTCTTCCTTCCACTAAGTTGGATGATCACCCGCATCTCGTCCCAGACAAGGGTCTCTTGGACTCTCTAGAACAACCTCCAACCACAAGTGTTCTTACAGTTTCTGGTTAAGGAGTCCGTCCTTGGTGTCTCCAGCACTTATTCTTTCCTGCAGTCTCGTTCACGGGTTTAAACATTCAACCGTTCCTATGCATTATTCTTTGAAATTCCAGATTTTTCCGTCATTCCACATCTATCCCCTCATATTTACTCAATCACCCGTTTTGAAAATCCGTTTAAAATCCAGAAGTTTACTTACTCCAATCTATATTCTGGCTCCATTGGGGCTGATCTTTGTTGATTCTGAATGTCTTTTGAGGCGACTTTCTACTTAAGTCAGGATTTTCATTTATTGCTGAATGATCTCAATTTATTTGGGACTTGAGATTTTTTACATAATGATCGTATGCCTTGCGTCAAGAGTTTGGATCATATCCATGACGACGAGAAAGGATATATGGAGTAGTGCATTTCAGATTTGATTGTTTCGAATAAGCAGTTAAATCAATGTGTCAGTCAACATAAATGTATATGGGGATGCGAGCTGGAGTAGTCTATACGCCCTTTGAGCCCGCTATGCCAGTCAATAAGTCCATAACTCGTCCTCAACCTTAACTCGCACTTAATGCTTTAATTCCCTTCAAACACAGAAACATGCCGACATTTACCTTAAACCTACTCAACGACTGAGAATGTGACACAGATCTCTGGGTACTGAGTCCCAAAGATTCACACCCATGTGCTCAAGGAAATATTTCCGCTTCACTTTCCAAAACGACCAACACCTATTGTGAGAAGTTGATCTCGTGCTCAGGGACCTGAAACATTTTCTCATCGTACAACCTGGCAAGAACGTAAATGGTTTTTTGTCTTTCAAACAATCACCTCCGGGAACCTGCCTGCAGGTGCTTCGTGGCTGCAATCAAAGGAAGATCTACCATTTATTCCATCAAGAGGACAAAATGGCAGCCCATATTGGAAACGTGATCTCACGAATGCTTTCTATAATTGTAGTCATACACATTTACTTTTACGTCTCATCCATTTGTCGACAAAGCCAACCTTCCTAATTATTTGCTGTATCTGTGCTTTAAAATTTTGTAATTTGTATACAAGGACATCATTTTTCCCTTAATGTATACAATTTCAATTCTCGCACAAGCCCCAAATATTTTATTCTGTTGATCTCCACCAAAGTGAATAACTTAGCACTTCAAACTTTGCCTTCTATATGCGATGTTCCTGAACTGTTGCAAAACTATTACTCTTTGCGGCTCCGGGGTACCCATTCCCGTCTCACATTTTATCGTCAGCCAACTTAACGGTATTGCGCTCAAGCTCCTTATTAAATTCACTGACAAGGATTCTACATAAGTTAGGCTTTTGTTCTGTTTATTGTGTTGCATCATTCGTTCCAGCCTACTCTCCATTTTCGACGCATTAGTCAATTCTCATTTCAGCTTAATATATTACAAACGTTACTATACATGCAAATTTAGTGCACTAATTCCGTGGCAGTAAAAATAAAGTCAAATATATGTCAATTAGTTCGGTCTGACCGATTTTACTACTTAGGTTTTCAAAATTCTTAACAGCATTACCGGGAATGGTTTCTTTTCATTTTCGTATTCAATCTGCTTAATCAGACTATGTATTTTAAAGTGCCCTATTACCAAGACCCTAACGATAAACTGTAGAATTTTACCGACTATCCTCATTGATTAGTCTAACCAGCCCACTGTTCATTATTTTCTCCCTTCACTTTTACTTGATAATAAATAACTTGCTGCCATCTAATGATTGGAATAAAAATTAATCGCTGAATTGAAGAAGGCTTTGCAGGCCTGAAGCTCAGGTCAATATCATGTTTACGACTATACTTGGATTGCTTAATTGATTCGATATTGATTGTGGTTCGTGGCTCTGTCAAAGAGATGTTGAGCTTCTAACATTGAAGCGGTTCTAATCTTTTGAGAAACATTTCTGTGGCGAGGATGGGGTTGGAGATGGAGGTCGCGAGGGCGCTGGTTACAACCAGACAAAGTCTTATAATCGTCTTTTGATTGGTGAAGTGTTTATATTTTTATTTGCTTTCAGCATTATTTCTTCCGTTGCTTTGCCTTCTACGTGTACTTACTTGTAATTGTGTTATAATTTCATGCACCTGTCATTCATCTATTTTATTCATCATTATACCATCGACATATAAAAACGGAATCGTCAGCAATTATTAATTATTTTCTGCTTCTCAGTTTGCAGGTGCAGCAGGTAATCAAGATGGCAAATGGAATGTTGGCCTTTATCGCGAGAGGGATGGAGTATAAAAGCAGGGGGGTCATGTATAGGGTACTGGTGAGGCCGTATCTAGAGTACTGTGTACAATTTTGGTCCCCTGATTTAAGAAAGGATATATTAGCTTTGGAGGGGGTACAGGGAAGGTTCACCAGGTTGATTCCGGAGATGAGGGGGTTAGCTTATGAGGAGAGATTGAGGAGACTGGGCCAGTACTCATTGGAGTTTAGAAGGTTGAGGGGAGAACCTATAGAGACATATAAGATAATGAAGGGGCTAGACAGGGTAGAAACAGCGAGGTTATTTCCACTTACAATAGAAACAAGAACGAGGGAGCATAGCCTCAAATACGGGGGAGTCAATTTAGATCAGAGTTGATGAGGAACTTCTTCTCCCAGAGGGTAGTGAATCTTTGGAATTCTCTGCCCAATGAAGCAGTAGAGGCTACCTCTTTAAATGTGTTTAAGTCACAGTTTGATAGATTTTTAACCACTAAGGGAATTAAGGGTTATGGGGAGGGGGCAGGTAAGTGGAACTGAACCCACTATCTGATCAGCCATGATCTTATTGAATGGTGGAGCAGGCTTGAGGGGCTAGATGGCTTACTCCTACTCACATTTCTTATGTTATGTTTCCCCTTGATTGAATATTGTGCGTCGATTATATGTGAACCTGTGCCCACCTCACCTTCCCCTTGGTTGGTTGTAACAGTTCTTCTCACTTCAAGTACCGGAGCTATTACATTTATCGAATTCTTACCGATATGTTTACTGCTCTTAGTGTGTATTATTTAACCATTCACCGTCTTCTCCCCCTCTCCCCTACAGTTAACATCGTGACCATTGTGATCCTGTCCCGAGGAAGATGTGATCTCTCCAGATGTATTACTCGGTACCTAGTATTTATGGCAGTGACAGATCTCTGGGTCATTATTACCGCTGTAATATTAAACCGAATTCCTGGTATTTATTTTCCAGGTAATTTTTTTGTCCATCACTCCAGTGTGTAGTGTCAATATTGCACTGAGGTATGCAGCCAGGGTCTGCTCTGTCTGGTTAACAGTCGCTTTCACGTTTGATAGATTTGTTGCCATCTTTTGCCAGAAGCTGAAAGCAGAATATTGCACCAATAAAACAGCAGCTATTGTCATAGGATTGATCTGTGCATTGGGTTTTTTAACCACTATTCCTTGGTACTTTATACACGAACCTTTCTACATAGTTGACAATGTACCCTGGTATTGCAGACTTAATTATATCCGTTTTACTTCTCCTGTCTGCACAGCATTTGATTGGTTCGATCATCTTTTAACCCCACGTCTCCCATTCCTTCTGATTGTTTTGCTTAATGCACTGACTGTGAGAAACATTCTTATGGCTAATAAAGCACGCAGGAGACTCCTGGCCGAAAACAATGGAGAGAATCATAATGACCCAGAAATGGAATGCCGCAGGAAATCCATTGTCTTACTGTTCGCTATTTCTGGTAGTTTCATCCTCCTCTGGATGACGTATGTTGTACAGTTCTTGTATGAGCGATTTACGAATGATTATAAAGTCAATGGCTTCAGTGACCCCAAATTTATCCTCATTGAGTCTTCAAATATGCTCCAGCTTTTGAGTTGCTGCACAAACACATTCATTTATGCTTTAACTCAAAGTAAATTCAAGGATCAGTTAAAGGCTTTGCTCCAAGACTCCCTGAATGTAATATGCCACCTGGTTAAATTATGACAGGAATAAATTAAATGCATAACTCTGTCCTATATGAATATCACTGCTATCGTCTACATTTAGTAAGCAATGTAATTTACAAGATTTCATGTTGATTAACGTGAACAGGAACCATTTTTCTGCTTTGAGTCCTGCACAGACAGAACCGCAGTGGACATAATTGTAAACGTGATCCCACAATACGAGAATGAGCCACATATATCTGTGAGACTGATCTGGCGAATTTCTGTGGCCAGTCATTCAAATGTCATGAGTTATTTACAGTTGACCTTCCTTAATCAGTGACAGAAGCAATCCAATGAAATAAGAGGTTACCTTGCATTGGGGAGAAAGAACATCTAAATTTACTGACACGTGATCTACCTGGAGCATAGAGACAACTAGTCTAATTCACTGATTGTTTACCGTATTCCATCAGAGACAGAAATATCTCAATTTATTGGCAGCTGACCATTTTGTACCAGCACAGGAAAAAAAAGTCCCTATTAGCTGAACCTTATTTCCTTATTCCAAACAAAAAGTACATCAGATGGGCCTTTTTGCCGCCAATCAACGGCCTGATCAATATTAGTACGGCTAACTGTTACTCTAGATTTTGTTCATTCAATTTAAACCGGACTAACTAGCGTGTGGTCTTTGAACCCAGGTCTACATTGTAATCATACAGTAAGTAGCATAATGAAGAAGAGGTCATTAGGCCCAGTGGGTCTGCACAGCAAAGTAGACTAAATCTTCATGAGCACCACTTTTGAGCACTTGGTCTAGTGCCTTTATTGTTATGATATCCCATGTGCTCATCCACATCAATTTTAACGGTTTGGACGTTTTTTGCTTCTATGACATTCCCAGGCAATGATTCTCAGCAGTGTTTGGGTGAAATATTTTTCCTCAAACCCATCTGAGCCTCCTACCCCTCGCCTTAAAAATCCGCCTGTCCTTATTGACCCTTCAACTAAGCAGAATAGTTGTTTCCTCTCCACTCTGTCCATTCTCCTCATAATCTTTTAGACGTTAATCTGATCTCTCATCAGCCTACTCTGCCTAAAGAGAACAACCCGAGCCTATCAAACCACGATTCACAGCTCAGATACTCAATTCCTGGCCCATCCCGTTGAAACTCGTGGCAGCCTCTCCCGTGCAAGCATGTCCTTCCTATATTCAGACGACCAGAACTTCACAAATCACTGCATTCGTCGCCTAACTGAGGTTCTGCACTGCTGTAAAATAACCTCCATGCTCTCATAACTTATCCCACGACTGCTGAAGACAGGACTCCCGTATCCCTTTTAAACTATCCTCATAAGCTGTCCTGCTGCTTTCAGGGATCTGTGGACCAACACTCGTAGAACCCTCTATTCGTCTTAGATTCCGAGTGCCCTGTGATTAATTGAGTACCATCTTGTATTGTTCCTTCCAAGGTGTAGTTTGCGCCTCTCAACTGCTCCTCTAGTGACATTACCACCGCACCCTACCTCCTTCTCATCACTCTTGCCTTCAGCCTGTCCCATCACTCCTCACTTCGATTTTCATGTGCATTAAATCTGATTCGTGTTAAAACATTCCCTATCTGAATTCAGCTTTTGTTCTCAAATGTACTAAGGATATAAGATGTACTGTACAGCCAGACATGCGACACCCTATCAGATGTTGGGACAAGGTTACTGAGAATAATTCGATATTCTTGACATTAGTTTTATATCAAAACATTAAACTGGGGTTCCTGTTGAAGGGAGATTTGAAGCATAGGTTTAGAGGGAACAATATCCTTGGTTTAGGTGCCTGTATAACAATGTATATTCAAAGCTAACCGTATAGCAATTTATATTAGTAGGAATTTACTGTTCGACGATCAGAAAAGGGCATGCATGAAATCTGCACCATGTTAACAGGTACTCAGGATAGTAATACGACACAAGATGGCAAGATGGATGCTAGCTTTTAGCCACACTCCTGAACACCATTAGCTGGCTTGAGCATAAGCTTGTGTACAATACACTACAGATACTGGTGACTGGTACCAGTCTATGATCTGAGGCCTCGGATGAGAACCAGATGCAGAGGATTAGGGAGGACAGTCATGGGAGATGAGAAGCTATGAAGCCATGAAGTTATTATTGATTGTTGGGAAACGATTCTGCCGAACTGTATTTTATCGGAAAGGAAATCTACCATCTTTGTTTCGCCTGTCCTAAATGCCACTCCACGAGTGGTTGCTTCTTAACTCTGCTTTGAAATCGAATTGATTTCAATTCGAAATTGAAATTGAAACTCTGCCGAGCAATCCTCCAGGTTCAAGGCAAATGCAACAATTGCTAATTTTGTCACCGTTGCCCCTGTCTCATGAAATGGCACTGGAGAAGCAGTATTGTACACTCAAGGACTCCAGATGGGAGAAAGAAAGATAATATTGACTGAGGTACCATGAGTCGTGTCCATGAGTCGAGCTGATGCACAAGCCCACCTTACGTATTGCCCTTTTCATTCGATATGTGACTGCTATATGTAATCTGTAATCAATGTTATTGGACGAGGTACAGCCATGATAGGCTGTGTAGATGTTTGAAAAATGTATAAGAATGGATGTTTTTCCTTTGTTCGTCAGAGAGAGGCACTGGGTTAAACAGAAGCCATCTCCCCGCCGGCGAAAATAAATCGTTTGATGCGAGGACCAACCCTGAGCGTTGAGTGATTTCTTTGAGAGTCTCTCCCGCTAACAGGCCAAATGGTATATTCTATTTCGGCAGATTCTGTAGAATGTAAAACTCGGAGAAAACTCTGCCCAGAGAACCAGGGAGAGAATGTTAATGTGCAGAAAGATTTGAAATTGTCAGAGCCGGAAGAGGCAGTTCCCAGTGAGTAACAGTAAAACCACTGCGACAAATGAAGAGACTGAACTCAATCGACAACAGAGAGATATGTTCCCATGATTACAAGACACCCAAACAACACAAAGTGAATGTAGAAATAAAATGAAACTGACTATAAATATTTGTATTGCAATCGAAAGCGAGACACAATATTTTGCATCGGTAGAAGATAAACAAGTGGATGAAAAGGGAAGCATAGACTCCCAGGAAGTGTTAAACCGACATAAATTAATGACATTTGACATCGATGAGCAGCATCGTTCGGCCCCTTTGGAGCTGATGAATCATATTAATACTCTGTTGGATCTTGCTCTGCTCGGTGATGGAACACCGCTGGGTTACGCTCGGACAATAATTTCTGGAAACGGATTGCCTCACTGATAATCAACTTTCCCTCGTTTTTGTCTGTCAGTAAGGAAAATATAAACTGAAATGTCGAATACATCATAGGATCAGACAGCGCGGTGGAATGACATTCGGCCCTTCTGGTGGATGTTGCCCCTTTATAAATGAAATCCAACACTTCCTAATGCCCATGATGTTTTCTCCATAACCCCGTTTACCTTTCCTGTGCCAGTACTTGATCATAAGCAGTTCGTAATTCACTGTTGAGTCTGCTCCCACCACTCATTCTAATCGTGCAATCCAGATCAGAAATACTTGCTGTGTAAGATGAAGTATCACGTCAGTCCTCACTGGTTTGTGTTGTAATAACAGTGAATATAGTTCCATCAGATTTAATATAATGGCAATACCGCAAAAGAATAGATTTGTTCCCGTGCTTTCCACATTGCACGGGTAGAAAAGTGGATAATCACTCCATTTTTTTTGATCCTCCAGTTTCCAGTTCCCTGGTGTCCAAGAACCCGCCCCTTCAAACCTCTGCTGCCGTTGACACGGTTGCTCTAAGATGTGAATATTCAGGAACTTGTCAGTACATAACACACTGGCACAGTCAATCCCTAGGACAGACACCGAAATGCCTGCTTCAGCCACACACTTCAGGAATGGCAAGTAAAGGAAACGCTGCCGGGGGGATAATTTCTGCTGAGAGTCATAGGGTCATAGAGGTTTACAGCATGGAAACAGGCATTCAGCATGCTTGGTTTCATTGGTCAGAACATTGAATACAGGATTGGGACATCTTGTTGAAGTTGTACAAGACATGGGTAAGGCCACACTTGGAATAATGTATACAGTTCTGGTCACCCTATTATAGAATGGATATTATTAAACCAGAAAGAATGCAGAAAAGATTTACTAAGATGCTACCGGGACTTGATGGTTTGAGTTATAAGGAGAGGATGGATAGACTGGGACTTTTTTCTCTGGAGCGTAGAAGGCTGAGGGGTGATCATATAGAGGTCTATAAAATAATGAGGGGCACAGATCAGCTAGATAGTCAATACATTTTCCCAAAGGTAGGGAAGTCTAAAACTGGAGGGCATAAGTTTAAGGTGAGAGGGGAGACATTCAAAAGTGTCCAAAGGGGCATTTTTTTCACACAGAGGGTGGGGAATGCCGAACTTGTCCATGCCACCCTTTTTTTAAAACCCCGAAGCTAATCACAATTGCCCTGTTTGGTCCATATCCCTCTATACCGATCTTACCCATGTAACTGTCCAAATGCTTTTTAAAAGACAAAATTGTACCCGTCTCTACTACTACCTCTGGCAGCTTGTTCCAGACCTCTGTGTGAAAACATTGCCCCTCTGGACACTTTTGCATCTCTCACCTTCAACCTATGCCCTCTAGGTTTAGACTCTCCTACCTTTGGGAAAATATATGGACTATCTAGCTGATCTGTGCCCCAATTAGGTCGAATCGGATGAAAGAATATAATATTAAGGTTAAGACGCTTGGCAGTGTGGAAGAGCAGAAGGATCTTGGGGTCCGGGTTCATAGGACGCTCAAAGCAGTGTCGCAGGTAGAGGTTGTGGTTAAGAACACGTATGGAATACTGGCCGTCATCAATAGAGGAATTGAGTTTAGAAATCGGGAGATAATGCTGCAGCTGTATAGGGCCCTGGTCAGACCCCACCTGGAGTACTGTGCCCAGTTCTGGCCGCCTCATTACAGAAAGGATGTGGAAGCCACAGAAAGGGTGCAGAGGAGAATTACAAGGATGTTGCCTGGATTAGGTGGCATGCCTTATGAGGATAGGTTGAGAGAGCTGGATCTTTTCTCCTTGGAGAGGCGAAGGATGAGAGTTGACCTGATAGAGGTGTATAAGATACTGAGAGGTATTGATGGAGTGGATTCTCAGAGGCTTTTACCGAGGGCTGAAATGGTTGCCACAAGAAGTAACAGGTTTAGGGTGCTGGGGAGTAGGTACAGAAGAGATGTTCGGGGTAAGTTTTTCACTCAGAGGGTGATGGGTGCGTGGAATCGGCTGCCGGTAGTGGTGGAGGAGGCGGATTCGATAGGGTCTTTTAAGAGACTTTTGGATAAGTTCATGGAAGTTAGTAAGATAGAGGGTTATAGGTAAACCTGGTAGGTAGGGACATGTTCGGCGCAACTCGTGGGCCGAAGGGCCTGTTTGTGCTGTAGCTTTTCTATGTTCCATGTTCTATTATTTTATAGACCTCTCTAAGATCACTCCTCAGCCTTCTACGCTCCAGAGAAAGAAATTCCAGTCTATCCAGCCTCTCCTTATAACTCAAGCCATCAAGTCCCAGTCGCATCCTAATAAATCTTTTCTGCACTCTTTCTAGTTTAATAATATTCTTTCTATAACAGGGTGACCAGAACTGTACTCAAAATTCCAAGTTTGGCCTCACCAATGTCTTGTAGAACTTCAACAAGACGTCCCAACTCCTGCATTCAACGTTCTGACCAATGAAACCAACATGCTGAATGACTTCTTCACCATTCTGTCCAGCTGTGACTCCACTTTCAAGGAGCTATGAACATGTACCCCTAGATCTCTTTGTTCTGTAACTCTCCCCAACGCCCTCCCACTAACTGAGTAAGTCCTGCCCTGGTTCAATCTACCGAAATGCATCGCATCTATCTCAGTTAAACTCCATTCGTCAGCCCAGAATTTCTACCGATTCTGCCGAGAAGATCAGTCGGTTAGAAATCTCGTAATTGCAACTGTACAGGACCTTGGTGAGACCACATTTGGAATATTGTGTGCAGTTCTGGTCAACTCATTATAAGAAGGATGTGGAAACGCTGGAAAGAGTGCAGAGGCGATTTACCAGGATGTTGCCTGGTTTGGAGGGTAGGTCTTATGAGGAAAGGTTGAGGGAGCTAGGGCTGTTCTCGCTGGAGCGGAGGAGGCTGAGGGGAGACTTAATGAGGTTTCTAAAATGATGAAGGGGATAGATAGAGTGAATGTTCAAAGACTATTTCCTCGGGTGGATGGAGCTATTACAAGGGGGCATAACTATAGGGTTCGTGGTGGGAGATATAGGAAGGATATCAGAGGTAGGTTCTTTACGCAGAGAGTGGTTGGGGTGTGGAATGGACTGCCTGCAGCGATAGTGGAGTCAGACACTTCAGGAACATTTAAGCGGTTATTGGATAGGCACATGGAGCACACCAGGATGATAGGGAGTGGGATAGCTTGATCTTAGTTTCAGATAAAGCTCGGCACAACATCGTGGGCCGAAGGGCCTGTTCTGTGCTGTACTGTTCTATGTTCTATGAACGACTCTGCTAAGTATTACTGTGCACTGAGTCGGTACACAGCACAGTGACACAGTAACACGGAGAGATCCGTACAAAAACCTGAACATAGTGAGGATTACAGACACAGTGATGCAGAACACGGAGAGAGCTGCACATAAACCTGCACATGATGAGGATTGCAGACACTCGGACATTATTGTTTGTTTAGTTATTGTTTCCATGGGGAATCATGTTATTTGGATTATTTTTGTTCTGGCATTCCTGGCAGTTCTATTGATTTGCAACCTTTTCTAACTTTATTTAATTTTAATGAAATATAACACGGTACAGGATCAGGTGATGCTCTATTTTAAGCAACGATCTGGAATGCACTGTTGGAATGAAGGGTGAATATGGTCAACAGTAACGTTCAAACGGATAATTGCTCAGTGCTGGGGAAGGAAGACAATAGGGTCAACGCTCCAGAGCAATGCATGGAGAGAGGAAATAATTAGATTGGACCTTTAAAAGGACAGTATCTAATCAAAGGCCGTATTTCATCCTTCAGCGCTGTATGATTCCATGAAGGATGTTATATTTTCAGGCAGTTACTATCAGCCTTTTTCTCTATTTTTTTATTTATTGAGTGAATTCAATTTTCTCCCTGCTTCTGGGATTTGAAATATCTACAGTTTCTATTATTTTGATTCCTACTTTGACTTTTTGGTGGTTGGGGTTCTTGCAATCGCGGGAACTTGTCTCAAAGTCTCTCAGTTGTCGTTTGGGATCAGAATGTTCAGCTTCCGCAGTGGTTTTATTGTTACTCACTGGGTGCTGCCTCTTCCGGCTCTCTGACAATTTCAATTATTTCTGTCCATCAAATCATCCTCTCCCGGGACTCTGGGCAGAGTATTCTCTAAGTTGTACATTGTACTGAAGCTGCAGAAGAGGGATCGGTCATTCAGTTCAACAGATTCATGTCCGTTTATACTCCATACCATTCAGCACCCACCAGTAATCTAATTGCCCATTTCACACACCCTGTATAGAACATAGAACATAGAACAACTACAGCACAAACAGGCCCTTCGGCCCACAAGTCGCGCCGAAACACATCCCTACCTTCGAGACCTACCTATAACCCTCCATCCTATTAAGCTCCATGTACTCATCCAGGAGTCTCTTAAAAGACCCTATTGAGTTCGCCTCCACCACCACTGACGGCAGCCGATTCCACTTGCCCACCACCTTCTGTGTGAAAAATCTCCCCCTAACATCTCGCCTGTACCTACCCCCCAGCACCTTAAACCTGTGTCCTCTCGTAGCAGACAGTTCCACCCTGGGAAAAAGCCTCTGAGAGTCCACCCGATCTACGCCTCTCAACATCTTATACACCTCTATTCAGTCTCCTCTCATCCTACGTCTCTCCAAGAAGAAAAGACCGAGTTCCCTCGGCCTATCCTCATAAGGCATGCCACTCAATCTAGGCACCATCCTTGTAAATCTCCTCTGCACCCTTTCAATCTTTTCCACATCCTTCCTATAGTGAGGCGACCAGAACTGAGCACAGTACTCCAAGTGGGGTCTGACGAGGGTCTTATATAGACCTGTATTGGTCTATCGTTTCAAACGTACCCATAAATGTATCAGTACACCCTGGTCCAAACACACGGGGTGGCAACAAGTTCTAAATTCTGACGTCTCTTTGTTTAAATTCCTTCATTTTAATACCTTTTAATAACGTTTCTGTTCAAGACGATAACATGTTCATGGCCCAATTCTCTGGAGACTACCCACAAATAAACAATAGCTCCACAATCACCCCATTGAACCCATTCATATTTTAAATCATGTCTGCACATCCTCCTCCTGGTTCTCCATTCTCCAAAGAGAGACTCAGCACGTTACACCTTTCAGTGAGATGTGGATTGTTGCTGATTTCTTTACTTATATGTGCATAACGAGAGTCGGACAATTCTAACTGATAGAAGTAGGAGCGGTCCGCTCAATTTACGAAGCTGCTCTGCCATTCAGGAATGACGTGGATGATCTATTACTTCACCAACAACTTTCTGCATTGCCCTCACAATCCTTGGATTATTTTAATAATCAACTATCAATCGAATACAGCCTTGCATACACCCTGCAATGACAATCCACAACTCTCTGTGGGATAGAGTCTACAGATTCACAACAGTGGTTTGATTGAAGACATTCCTCTCTTCTGGTTTCAAATGTCTGTACCCTTATTCTGAAACTGTGACGTCAAGTTATAAACTCCAAAGATTGGATATATCGACCACATATCTGTTCTATCAACAACTTAATAATATTTTATGTTTCAATGAGTGTACCTCTAATTCCTCCCAATTCTAGGATTAAAGGCCCGGGCTACTCAATTTATTCACATTGAGCAATCCTGTTATCTGAAAACTCGGTACTCACTCAGGGTGAAAACAAGGAGGATTCCCATCGTTCTGCTGCCTGGAACAAATGATAAGATGACCGGGAGCTGGAGACTGCAGACCTGCGCTTCTCTGGGAGACTCACCTCAGAGCTGCAATGAAATACTTCAAACCCTGGCACTGGTAACTTGTGCCAAAGCCAAAGTTCACAACAAAAAAAAACTTGAGGATTAAAATGCGACGCTCATCTGTTAATATTCAGTCCATTATCCACGACCGCTATTTCTGCCTTGGAGCTCCCAGAACCATTTTGCCACCGCACCGCCACCCACCCCCCACCCCCCCACGCCACCCCCCCCCTCCCACCCCCTGGCTGTTGCGACCCGCATTTTTGGAGTATTCTATGGTCTGTAGTTGAGTGGAAGAGGGCCGTGCTCACGAGATCTTTGATGGGGTGGACGGATCTGCAGTTTCTTATGCTGTATTGTGTGAATGACGGTCAGGTTTAATGAGTGAGCTGACATTCATCGCTTCGTTGGATCTGTGGGCTGCGTTTCAAAATCCCACCCACGTTAGTCTGCTGTACAGGAGATAGGAGATGGCGTCGTTGTGTCAGTGGAAGCTCCCACCCTCTTTTCCCCGCTGTCGTGAGTTGGGAGATCGGTCAATGTGATTTTATTGGATGGTATTATTTCCGCTCTTATTTCTGTCGTGCCCCGTTCCTTTAGCAACACCCTGGGGGGGTTTGCGGGAACTCAGTTAAATGTTCGAGCAGAATGCCAAAGCCTCAGAACACGCAGCTTCCCTCAGTCCAGAAACTGGTGATCAGGTTACAATATCACACCTTCCACTGACAACATCCACGCATTAATTTACCACATACACAGCGATTCCTACACCATCGATATTGTCTAAATTAGATTATTGTGTGCACCATATTTGATTGATGATTTGAGGATCTTGTGCCAGATGCGGGCCTCCATTAAAATGTACCAACGATGAGAAACTTTAGTTTTGTGGAAAGATTGGAGAAAGTGGGAATCTTCGCCATCGAACAAAGAAGTTTGAGATAATATTTGATTAATATTGACAGTTATTCTCGTTGAATAAATAAGGAAACATGGCACCTAATGGCAGAAGGTTTGTCACCAGATGACTTACATTGAAAGGAATGGCATTTGAGAAAGAACCAGCGGCAATTTGAGCAGGCATTTGCTTTACAATGTGATTTGTTGTCATATGGAATATACTCAGAAAGACTTGTGGAAGAAGATTTAATAGTAAATGTCAACAGTGAATTGGACAACTAAAGCCATGGAAACATTAGCAAGGCAGTCGTGTAGGCACAGTGGAATGATAATAAATTGGTAACTGTGCAAAAGTGGCCACCAAGACACGATGTGCTGAATGATATCCTTCTGTAATTGAATGATGAAGGAAGGGGAGCATAAGTTCCAGATGTTCCCAGTATCTAAAAATATTTCCGTTTTCTGAGCAGTTACTGTTCGAAGTTCCGTGCTATTTTTACGCAAATAATCAAAGTTTGCCGTCAGCAGCCTGTTTGCAGAAATAATTTATGGTGTTGCCCGATTCACACTGCACAGACAGCCACAGGTATCATCCAGCTCTGGTACCGATAAAAACACTACAGGAGGCGCTGAGGTGTTTTGTGGGAGAAGTCAAAGAATCATAGAATCCCTCCAGTGCAGAAAGAGGCCATTTATCTCATCCAGTCTGCACCGACCACAATCCCACCCAGTCCCTGCCCCCATATGCCTACATATTTACCCACTAATCTCTCTAACCTACGCATCTCAGGACACTAAGGGGCAATTTTAGCATAGCCAGTCAACCTAACCCGCACATCCTTGGACTGTGGGAGAAAACCGGAGCACCCGGAGGAAACACACGCAGACACGGGGAGAATGTGCAAACTCCACACAGACAGTGACCCAAGCCGGGAATCGAATCGAGGGGCTATGCCGCAGCAGTGCTAACCATTGTGCTACCGTGCCGCCCGACTGGCAGCTGGTTTTCTTCAGCCCACTAAGTATCGGGTTGTTTCTTCGGTTTGACGCTGAAGATGTATATCTGGGAGACGTGGGAAGTTTCAAATTGTGCTGAATATTCAGTTATACAGATTGACAGTGCAGAAACTATCTTTGGATTGTAATATAACCTGAGTGATGGAAGTTCAGTGTGTGAACAGCGTATCTGCCCCCTCTGGCAGCTGCAGAAACGGGCTGAGTGATTGTATTCGGATTTTCAAGAAAATCTGATTGCCAAGATGTTTACAATTGCAAAAAGATATCTTCTGAACAAAAATGTAGAAATAGTACTTAATGTCTGGTTTAAAAACAAAGCTGCTGAATGTCAATATGAGATAGGCACTCAGTGGATTCTATAATCACTGAATCGGAGAATTGTGCAGGTTGGATGGAATCACTTGTCCATCGTGCCATTAATGTCATTTAAAGAGCTATTGGATTTTGTTCCTGAAGCCTCCTTTTTGTCGACAGCTCTGAAGATCCCACCCCCAAACCCCATCAGTTTATGCAATTCCCTTTTGAAGATTTCCAGTGAATCTTCAATGACATATTCCATACTAAAGTAGTATAGTTTAACAACGTTCTATTTATCTCCCTTCAGGATATTTTAACAATTATTGTAAACCTTGGAACTGTTCTTTGGAAACAGTTTTGCCTTACTCTCTCAAAGTTCAATGTTAATTTGAATTAGATTCCCCATTCACCATCATGGATTAAAGGAGAACAATTACAGATTCTCTAGTCTCTCTGTGCAACTGAAATCCGTCATTTCCTGACATCATTCCAGTCAACATCTTCTTTGAACTCTCCAAGACCCTCATATCCCTTCTTCTACGTACTGACCAGAATGAGACACAATTCCTCAGTTCAATGACGTGTAAAATTTTAACATAGCTTCCTTACTTTTGTACTATTTCTCAAATTATAGACAAACATCCTCTGCGGATTATGAACAATTTTATAATCTGCTCATCCCAGTGATATCCATGTGTGCCTGCATTCATTCTGTTGCGGCACACGTTTAAAATAGTCGCGTTTAGTTTACGTTGCATCGCCTGATTAGCGTCATAGGTAGAGTCATAGAGGTTTACAACATGGAAACAGGCCCTTCGGCTCAACTTGCCCATGCCGCCCTTTTTTTAAACCCCCGAGCTAATCCCAATTGACCGCATTTGGCCCATATCCCTCGATACCCATCGTACCCATGTAACTATCTAAATTATTTTTAAAAGACAAAATTGTACTCACCTCCACTACTACCGCTGGAAGCTTGTTCCAGACATTCACCACTCTCTGTGTGAAAACATTGCCCCTCTAGACACTTTTGCATCGCTCCACTCTCACCTTAAACCCATGCCCTCTAATTTTAGACTCCCCTACCTTTGGGAAAATATATTGACTATCTTGCTGATCTGTGCCCCTCATTATTTTATCGATCTTTATAAGATCACCCATCAACCTCCTACGCTTCAGAGAAAAAAGTCCCTATCTATCCAGCCTCTCCTTCTAACTCAATCCATCAAGATCCGATAGCATCCTAGTAAATCTTTTCTGCACTCTTTCTCGTTTAATAATACCCTTTCTATAATAGGGTGACCTGAATTGCACACAGTATTCCAAGTGTGGCCTTACCAATGGCTTGTACAACTTCCACAAGACGTCCCAACTCCTGCATTCAATGTCTGACAGATGAAACCAAACATGCCGAATGCCTTCTTCGCCACTCTGTCCACCTGTGACTCCACTTTCAAGCAGCTATGAACATGTACCCCTCGATCTCTTTGTTCGGTAACTCTCCCCAACGCCATACCATTCACTGAGTAAGTCCTACCCTGGTTCAATCTACCAAAATGCATCACCTTGCATGTGTCTAAATTAAACTCCATCTGCCATTCGTCAGCCCACTGGCCCAATTGATCAAGATCCCGCTGCAATTGGAGATAACTTTCTTCTCTGTCCACTATGCCACCAATCCTGACGTCACCTGCAAACTTACTAACCATGCCTCCTATATTCTCGTCCTAATTATTAATATTAAGGACGTAATATGAATTCCTTCTCCCAAATTTGTCTTTCACACATCACTGCATTAGGTTCCGTTTGCTTCGTGTCTCTTCATAACCAAAGGATATGGGGAAGACAGGATCAGTCTACTGAGTTGCACGAACTGCCTTTATCATAATGAATATCGCAGCAGTCTCTCAGGTCCGAATGGACTCTCCTGCTCATATTTTCTATTTTTATATGTTTCTAGAATCTGTGTATATCCTTCTGAATCTTACTACTTTCCTGCTCAGTGTTTCACACTCTGAATTCCAAATCTCAAAGTGTTGAAATTATCTCTTTTTTAGAAGTTGGAGTTATTTTTCTGCACCATAAGGAGTAGTGGTCCTAATATTGACTCCAGGTAACATCATTGTATATTCTACTGCAGACACAATAACCATCGTTCACGACCTCTCACTTCTTTCTGTTTGTTATCCAATATAATAATCGCACTGTTGCTATCCCTTTAATACACGTGGCGCAGCTTCTGAACAACTTCATTGAATGAGACTTGATCAAACGTCATTCATAACAAACCAGCACCTTCGTATTTATATACCCTTTGTTACTTAGACAATGAACTACATTGAGTTTACCAGATATGTATTTCCATTATCATATTCGTTCTTTTGCTCGTTTATGTTTTTGATTTGATTTGATTTGATTTATTATTGTCACGTGCATTTGTATACAGTGAGCAGTATAGTTTCCTGTGTGTTTTACAGACAAGCATACCGTATATAGGGGATGAAAGTAGAGAGTGCAGAATGTATTGCTCCGGTCATAACTTGGACGTCGAGAAATGTCAACTTAATGCGAGGTAGCTCCAATCAAAAGTCTCATCGCAGTCGGGAAGAAGCTGTTTTTGAGCTGTTGGTATGTGATCTCAGACTTCTGTATCTTTTTCCCCGAGGAAAAAGATGGAGGAGAGGATGTCCAGCGTGCGAGATGTCCTTGATTATGCTGGCTGCTTTTCTGAAGCATTGGAACGCGCAGACAGAGGCAATGGATGGGAGTCTGGTTTTAGTGATGGACTGGGCTTCATTCACAACCCTTTGTATTTTCTTGCGTTCTTGGACAGGGCAGATAAAACCAGAAAGAATGCTTTCTATGGCGCATCTGTAGAAATTGGTGAGAGTTGTAGCGGACATGCCAGATTTCCTGAGTCTGCTCAGAAAGTAGAGGCTTTGGTGGGATTTCTTAACCATAACTTTAGCATGCAGGGAACAGGACAGGTTGTTGATGATCTGGATACCTAAAACCTTGAAGCTGTCAACCATTTCTACTTCGTTCCCATTGATTAGATAGGGGCATGCCCACCAACATGCTTCCTGAAGTCGATGACTATCTCCTTCATTTTGTTAACGTTGAAGGAGAGACTATTGTCGTCACACCAGTTCACCAGATTCTCTATCACTTTCCTGTACTGTGTCTCATCATTGTTTGAGATCAGCCCCACAACGGTGGTGTCATAAGCAATCCTGAAAATCGAGTTGGATGTGGAATTTGGCCACACAGTCAAAGGTATATAAGGAGTATAGTGAGGGGCTGAGGATACTGCCTTGCGGAGCACCGGTGTTGAGGATAATAATGGAGTTGGTGTTTTTGCCTATCCATACTGACTGCGGTTTGCGGGTTAGGAAGTCTCGGATTTAAACCAAGAAGCAAATGTTTCTGTCCCCTGTTGTGGCCTCTCGTGATTTCTTCATGGCTAATATTGCTCTGACACATTTTCAGTTCCCGGTTTTATCCCTTTCTTCTTTTTAAAGCAAGTTGGAGCATTTCCAATCCTCCATTCCTCTGACACCACTCCCATATTCATTGAGGATGGAGTGATTATGGAACGTCCCACCCTACCATTATTTCCATTATTCCTGCCGTTAGCGATGCTCCTGCGTGCTATCGAGATGGCATATGCATTCTACGATATTATTATATGAAGAACTTTTGGATTGAAAGGAGTTAACAGAACTTGTTTGTTCAGTCAATGTAACTAATGTCAGTCTCAATGGAACCGAAATGTGGCACCAGGGGGGTTCCCATTTCTATTGGTAAGGGACCTCTTTCAGCACAATAGCGTGAGCGGGTGCATCACCTCCAACATTGAAAGAGATTAGCAGCTCCAGAGAGAAGAGCAGAAGAGATCAGAATCTGAGAGCAATAGATTGAAATGGAGACAAATCTGAGAACAATGGGTTGCAATGTTACAACAGTGGATCAGAATCTGAGAACCGTCGGTTGCAATGTTACAACAGTGGATCGGAGTTTATCCCTGGCACTTTTCATGCTTAATCAGGATTGGATGCCATTAACATTAGCATTGTGGATCGAAAATATAGTTCTCGTTATTCAAGCAGGTTACTATCCCATTTTGGCAATTGTTGGTGTCCCCGGTAAGTCTCCTGATGCAATTTGTTATTCCATAAACAATGTTTACTTATTTTTGTTCTTTTCACATAGATTTTGGGAAAAATGAAGTAATTTTCTTCAAATCTATTCATCATGATTGTTATTTGCCAACTCAGTAATAAGAACATAAGAACATAAGAACTAAGAGCAGGAGTAAGCTACCTGGCCCTTCGAACCTGCTCCGCCATTCAATGAGATCATGGCTGGTATTTTGTGGACTCAGCCCCACTTACCCGCCCACTCATCATAACCCTTATTTCCTTTACTGTTCAAAAATGTATCTATCCTTGCCTCAAAAACATTAATTGAGACAGCCTCAACTGCTTCACTGGACAGAGAGTTCCACAGATTCACAACCCTTTGGGTGAAGAAGCGCCTCCTCAACTCAGTCCTAAACCTGCTCCCTCTTGTTTTGTGGCCATGTCCCCGAGTTCTACTTTCACCCGCCAGTGGAAACAACTTCCCTGCTTCTATCTTATCTATTCCCTTCATAATCTTACATGTTTCTATCAGATCTCCCATCAATCTTCTGAATTCCAATGAGTATAGCC
Source organism: Mustelus asterias (assembly GCF_964213995.1). Lineage (NCBI taxonomy): Eukaryota > Metazoa > Chordata > Chondrichthyes > Carcharhiniformes > Triakidae > Mustelus > Mustelus asterias. The sequence continues at coordinate 4,623,468 of NC_135830.1, forward strand.
CCAGTCTACTCACTCTCCCCTCATATGCCAATCCTCTCAACTCCGGAATCAACCTTTACCTTATCCAGCAGCCTTTGGTGCGGCACCTTGTCAAATGCCTTCCAGAAATCCACATACACCACACCCATAGGTTCCCCATTGTCCACTGCGCACGTAATGTTCTCAAAGAATTCAACCAAATTAGTCAGGCATGACCTGCCCTTCATGAACTCATGCTGTGTCTTCCCAATAGGACAATTGATATTCAGATGTCTCGCTATTTCTTCCTTGATGATAGATTAAATACCTTTCCATGCTGCAGACGTTAGGCTAACCAGCCTATACTTACCCCCCTTTTGTCTACCTCCTTTCTTAAACCGTAGCCTCACATTTGCTGTTTTCTGCTGGAACCACCCCAGAGTCCAGCGAATTTTGGTAAATTACCACTAGCACATTTGCTATTTCCCCTGACATCTCTTTTAGTACGTGGGATACATTCCTTCAGGGCCAGGAGACTTGACTACTTGTAGCCCCATTTGCTTGCCCAACGCTACCTCTTTAGTGATAATGATAGTTTCTGGACACTGTGATAGCCTTCTTGTCATCAATTATTGTCATGTTATTTGTGTCTTCCACTGTGAAGGGGAACACAAAATACCTGTTCATTGCCTCAGCCATTTCCTCATTGCCAGTTATTACATCTCCCTTCTCATCCTCTGAGGGACTGATGTTTAGTTTAGCCACTTTTTTTCGTTTTAGATATTTGCAGAAATGTTTGCTATCTCTTTTGATATTCTGAGCTTGTTTACTCTCATAATCCATCTTACTTCGCTTTATAGCTTTTTTCGTGACTATCTGTTGACCTTTAAAGATTTCCCAATCCTCTCGGTTCCCACTAATCTTTGCCAATTTGTATGCATTTTCTTTCAATCTGACACCCACTTTATTCCCCTAGATATCCATGGCTGATTATCTATTTTTCTATGGTCCTTCCTTATCACTAGTATAAATATTTGCTCAGCACTGTGAAAAATCGCTTTGAAGATCCTCCACTGTTCCTCAATTGTCCCACAATAAAGTTTTTGTTCTTCGGCTTCCTGAGCCAAATCCTCCCTTATCCCAATGTAGACTCATTTGTTTAAACACAAGATACTGGTATTGGATTTTACCTTGTCACGCTCCATCTGTACTTTAAATTCAACCATACTGTGATCGCTTCTTCCGAGAGGAACCCTAACTGTAAGATCATTAATTATTCCTGCCTCATTGCACAGGACCAGATTTAGGATAGCTTGCTCCCTCGCAGGTTCCATTACATACTGTTGAAACAAGCTATCGCGGATGCATTCTATGAAATCCTCCACAAGGCTGCCTTGATCAACCTGTTTTGAACAATTTTAATGTTATCCTAGCCATATTACTCCAGTTCCACATATTCATGAACGACAGGTCAACAAAAACTGTCTGCATCTTAACACACAATTTGTGCTAACCATTGTTCCTCTGCTCTCCTACAATGGTTTCCTTTCAGGAGAAATTCATTTTTAATATTTTCATGCTTGTAGTTAAATTCTTCAATGGCTCCATCCCAGCAAAGAATCCCGATTGCCCTTTCCATTCCCCATATTCCAGCAAACGGTTACTTATCCTTTTGCTTATGGATCCTGTTATGTTGCGAGAAAGTTAATGACGCTGCTGTGGATGGGTTTCTGGAGGTTGCGTTGTGAGCTGTTGCATACACGCATTCCTGTCAGAGGATATTTTGACTCAGTGCTCGGAAACATATCTGAAATGCAGATTCAGTGCATCTCAGTATCCAACATGACCAACAAACGGAGCAAGCGCTGCAGAGAGGAGAAGCTCTGGAAAGTGCGAGATGGAGGGGAAACCAACCCCAGCTTTTACCAACCTCCACATTAACAAGGACCAGAACACCAAGCGTTGCTGATTCAACAAGTCCATGGCCATTGATCTGTTCTGCCTCCTTGAAGAAGACGTGGAGCCTCATGTCAGCGTAAAACAGTGTTGTCCATGGCAACTAAGTTCACAGTTTCCGTCAACTTCTCTGGATGTGGAAATTTTCCAAACAGTGCATATGACATATCCATTCCCATTCACAGATTATTCTCTCAGCTCTGTCAGAAGCAAAGAAGTGGAAAACGGAGTGTTGGGCAGGACAACAAGCCGAACAGCTGAACAATAGTTAGCTTTTGAAATTGGGAGAGAAAAGATAAGTTTAAATCAAGATTAAAGTCAAAAATAAAAAAGGAATTGGAATCTGAGCAGGGCACAGTTAATGATTGTTGCAGCATGGTGCACAGATGTTAGAGTGGTATTGGAGCTGAAGTGTGGACAGAATAATAGCTGCTGTGCACAGCAGGGGAAATGTTCTTAATGAACCAGCTCCCACAGCACATCAATTCTTTGTCGCTCAGCAGCATGCCCGTAAGTATTTACAGTTGACAGATCAGAATTCTCATCTAGTGGTTACTGAGGGTCGTATTCAACAATGTAAAATACCGCCTTGAATGCCGTTCTAATGTGCAGAAGGCAGGTAAAATCATACCCGAGCTCTTCAGAGTTTAAACTCGAGCCCACACCCAACACAGAGTTGGACATTCACCTTTATCTCGTCCCCGTTTTTCCCAGATGAACATATGGTTGGACTTATGTGAGTATGAGCTTGTAGATTTCAAAACTGGAGAATAAATCCGACTCGTGTTGTACGGGTTTGATACACAAAGCCAGCGCATCATCTGTCTATCTGTCCCTGCACCTGATTTCAAATTTGTCTCTTTAGTTATTAATGTCTTCCATGCTCTTTGCTTCAAACTCCATTGAATTATCGCACATCTGTCCTCTGCCCATAACAGAACGCCACCTCTTGCTCCTCCAGTTACCCATTGGCTAATCCTTTACTTCTGGTTCTCTCCATCACCTTTGCATGCCACATCATTCTTGCCTCCCCTCTCTTCTCACATTTTGGTTATTTTTTCACATCTGCTTCTCCCAGACCTTCCTGTTTCTCCTTTCTGGTCTATTTATTTCAGTACATCACAGGATGCAGGAGCACATCTCATTATTTATTCTACTCAAATGGCAACTTGTTCCGCAGCCTGATGTATAATTTTAGTGTTTATTTTCCTTCCTTTCAGCGAACGTAATAACGATTTTCATTCTCACGTGCAAAAAATGTGGTCTCTCCAAATGTGTTGCTTGTTATCTGGTGGCGATGTCAGTGGCGGATCTACTAGTCCTTATCCTTGACCTGATACTGAGACAAATTCCAGCAGTTTATGAGAAATCGTTTTATTTCCTGTATTCCATTCCCGTGTGCAATTTTCATGCTGTTCTGCTTTATACAGCTACTGACTGTTCAGTCTGGTTCACCGTTACTTTCACCTTTGATCGATTTGTGGCCATTTGTTGCCAGAAGCTGAAAAGTAAATATTGCAGCGAGAAAACGGCGGCTGTGGTTCTGGGAACAGTGTCAGCTCTGAGCTGTCTAAAGAACATTTTCTGGTGGTTTATGTTATTAGGTAGTTATACGTTGTTAAACGACCCCTGGTTTTGTGCTTACAGAAGATATATTCTGTTCTCTCCATTCTGGGTAACAATCGAATTCATCCACAACATTCTAACGCCGTGTATTCCATTTGTCCTAATTCTGCTCCTGAATGTTTTCACAATCAGACACATTTTGGTGATGAGCAGGGCCCGCAGCAGACTGCGGTCTCACAGAAGTGAGGAAAATTACAAAGATCCAGAGATGGAGAGTCGAAGGAAATCCATAATTTTAGTGTTGGTTATTTCAGTCAATTTCGTTCTTTTATGGTCAACGTTAATGATATTTTCCATATGGAGACGGATGCATGGTTTAGGATTTCGGTCTATGCACTTAGATTTTTACGTTCTGGAATTGGGCTTCATGACGCAGCTCCTGAGTTGCTGCACAAACACTGGGATTTATGCCGTCACCCAAACTAAGTTCAGAGAGCAGTTGAAGAATGTGGTGAAAAACCCCTTCATTGTAATTGTCCAATTCATTCAAAAATGAGGCCAACTGAAATACTGAGAGTTTTCAAAATATACCATTTTTAAAAATATGCAGGGGCACTGGGATGGGGCATTGACATGATTTGAAAACAAAAACCCTTGCAATTCCTCCTCTCTCGTTGGCCAATCCAACTGTCCAGCATCTTGCTCCTTCACACAAATTGAAAAGGAAACAGTCCCTGGCAGCTCCTCTCGACAACTCGCTGGTGCAAATATTCATTAATTCACCATTGCACGCTCATTGGATAGAAACACTTACCCACCCGCCCTATAGGAACTGGAATTGCGGGGAGAGTGGGGAGTGGCAGGAGCTTTTGTAGAGGAAGTGAGGCCATTCAGATGCCGTGAGAGAGATGTGACATCGACTTAATCCCGCACAATTCAAATTAAGGAAGTGGGGGTGGGCAGGACGGTGGGCAGGACGGGGGGGGGGGGGGGGGGAGGGGGTGGAGTTAAGGGAGGTGTAAATATACGGGGCATCTGAGCTCACAACGGACTCTCCACATTCAATATTTCACACTGACATAGTCAGATGGTCTCTGAGCTCACACTGGACCCCACATTCCATATTTCACACAGCCATAGAGTCGTACTGTCTCTGAGCTCGCACCGGATGCACCACATTCAATATTTCACACTTATGTCATCGACTCATACTGTCTCTGAACTCACACCCACACGCTCCACATTCACACTGTCGCTGAACTCACAGCTAATAATCAAGGACGGACACAAATCAAATTTGAGTATTTCCGTTAGTGAAGGGTGATAATTAATTTGCAATGTCTATGCGCACACGATTGTGTATGTGTGTGTCCATATGCATGTCCATAGGCATGTATGTGTGTGTGTGTGTCTGTGTGCATGCATGTTTGTTTATCTGTGTGCATATGCATCTCTGTATGTGTATGCATCTGTAAGTCTCAGTGTGTGTGAGTGCATTTGGTTCTGTCTGTTTCTGAGTGTGTTTAGAACATAGAACATAGAACAGTACAGCACAGAACAGGCCCTTCGGCCCACGATGTTGTGCCGAGCTTTATCTGAAACCAAGATCAAGCTATCCCACTCCCTATCATCCTGGTGCGCTCCATGTGCCTATCCAATAACCGCTTAAATGTTCCTAAAGTGTCTGACTCCACTATCACTGCAGGCAGTCCATTCCACACCCCAACCACTCTCTGAGTAAAGAACCTACCTCTGATATCCTTCCTATATCTCCCACCACGAACCCTATAGTTATGCCCCCTTGTAATAGCTCCATCCACCCGAGGAAATAGTCTTTGAACGTTCACTCTATCTATCCCCTTCATCATTTTATAAACCTCGATTAAGTCTCCCCTCAGCCTCCTCCGCTCCAGAGAGAACAGCCCTAGCTCCCTCAACGTTTCCTCATATGACCTACCCTCCAAACCAGGCAGCAACTTGGTAAATCTCCTCTGCACTCTTTCCAGCGCGTCCACATCCTTCTTATAGTGAGGTGACCAGAACTGCACACAATATTCCAAATGTGGTCTCACCAAGGTCCTGTACAGTTGCAGCATAACCCCATGGCTCTTAAACTCCAACCCCCTGTTAATAAAAGCTAACACACTATAGGCCTTCTTCACAGCTCTATCCACTTGTGTGGCAACCTTTAGAGATCTGTGGATATGGACCCCAAGATCTCTCTGTTCCTCCACAGTCTTCAGAACCCTACCTTTGACCCTGTAATCCCCATTTAAATTAGTCCTACCAAAATGAATCACCTCACATTTATCAGGGTTAAACTCCATTTGCCATTTTTCATCCCAGCTTTGCATCCGATCTATGTCTCTTTGCAGCCTACAACAGCCCTCCACCTCATCCACTACTCCACCAATCTTGGTGTCATCAGCAAATTTACTGATCCACCCTTCAGCCCCCTCCTCTAAGTCATTAATAAAAATCACAAAGAGCAGAGGACCAAGCACTGATCCCTGTGGCACTCCGCTAGCAACCTGCCTCCAATCCGAAAATTTTCCATCCACCACCACCCTCTGTCTTCGATCAGACAGCCAGTTACTTATCCAATCGGCCAACTTTTCCTCTATCCCACACCTCCTCACTTTCATCATGAGCCGACCATGGGGGACCTTATCAAACGCCTTACTAAAATCCATGTATATGACATCAACTGCCCTACCTTCATCTACACACTTAGTTACCTCCTCAAAAAATTCTATCAAATTTGTGAGGCACGACTTGCCCTTCACGAATCCGTGCTGACTATCCTGGATTAGTCCGCATCTTTCTAAATGGTCGTAAATCCCATCTCTAAGGACCTTTTCCATCAATTTACCAACCACCGAAGTAAGACTAACCGGTCTATAATTACCAGGGTCATTTCTATTCCCTTTCTTAAACAGAGGAACAACATTCGCCATTCTCCAGTCCTCTGACACCATCCCCGTGGACAGCGAGGACCCAAAGATCAAAGCTAAAGGCTCTGCAATCTCAACCCTTGCCTCCCAAAGAATCCCGGGATACATTTCATCAGGCCCAGGGGACTTATCGACCTTCAGTTTATTCAAAACTGCCAGGACATCCTCCCTCCGAACATCTATTTCCTCCAGCCTATTAGCCTGTAACACCTTCTCTTCCTCAAATCATGGCCCCTCTCCTTGGTGAACACTGAAGAAAAGTATTCATTCATCACCTCGCCTATATTTACTGACTCCATACACAAGTTCCCACTACTGTCCTTGACCGGCCCTAACCTCACCCTGGTCATTCTTTTATTCCTCACATAAGAGTAAAAAGCCTTCGGGTTTTCCTTGATCCGACCCACCAAGGACTTCTCGTGTCCCCTCCTAGGTCTCCTAAGCCCGTTTTTCAGCTCATTCCTTGCTAACTTGTAACCCTCAATCGAGCCATCTGAACCTTGTTTCCTCATCCCTACATAAGCTTCCCTCTTCCTTTTCACAAGACATTCCACCTCTTTCGTGAACCATGGTTCCCTCACTCGGCCATTTCCTCCCTGCCTGACAGGGACATACCTATCAAGGACATCCAGTATTTGTTCCTTGAAAAAGTTCCACTTTTCATTAGTTCCTTTCTCTGACAGTTTCTGTTCCCAACTTATGCCGCCTAATTCTTGCCTAATCGCATCATAATTACCTCTCCCCCAATTGTAAGCCTTGCCCTGCCGTACGGCCCTATCCCTCTCCATTGCAATAACAAAAGACACCGAATTGTGGTCACTATCTCCAAAGTGCTCTCCCACAACCAAATCTAACACTTGGCCCGGTTCATTTCCCAGGACCAAATCCAATGTGGCCTCACCTCTTGTCGGCCTATCCACATATTGTGTCAGGAAACCCTCCTGCACACACTGCACAAAAACTGCCCCATCCGAACTATTTGACCTACAAAGGTTCCAATCAATATTTGGAAAGTTAAAGTCCCCCATGACAACTACCCTGTGACCCCCACACATATCCATAATCTGCTGAGCAATTTCTTCCTCCACATCTCTATTACTATTTGGGGGCCTATAGTAAACTCCTAACAACGTGACCGCTCCTTTCCTATTTCAAACCTCAGCCCATATTACCTCAGTGTGCAGATCCCCCTCGAAGTGCCTTTCCACAGCCGTTAAACTATCTTTGATTAACAATGCCACTCCTCCACCTCTTTTACCAGCTTCCCAACACTTACTGAAACATCTATACCCCGGAACGTCCAACAACCATTCCTGTCCTTGTTCTACCCACGTCTCCGTAATGGCCACAACATCGTAGTCCCAAGTACCAATCCACGCCCCAAGTTCATCTACCTTGTTCCGGATGCTCCTTGCATTGAAGTAGACACACTTCAACCCACCTTCCTGTCTACCGGTACCCACCCTTGAACCTGATACCTTCCCCAATACCTCACCACCCTCACTGACTTCTGGACTACAACTCCTTTTCCCACTCCCCTGACAAATTAATTTAAACCCCCCTGAAGAGCCGTAACAAATTTCCCTCCGAGGATATTGGTGCCCCTCTGGTTCAGGTGCACCCTGTTCTGTTTGTACAGGTCCCACCTTCTCCAGAATGTGTTCCAATTATCCACGTATCTGAAGCCCTCCCTCCTACACCATCCCTGCAACCACATGTTTAACTGCACTCTCTCCCTGTTCCTCAACTCGCTATCACATGGCACCGGCAATGTACCAGAGATGACCACATGTTTTGTCTTGGCTCTCAGCTTCCAGCCCAGCTCCAGAAATTCCTGCTTTAAATCCCCGTCCCTTCTCTTACCTATGTCATTGGTACCAATGTGTACCACGACTTGTGACTGTTTCCCCTCCCCCTTCAGAATCCGGAAAACACGGTCTGAGACGTCACGGACCTTGGCATCTGGTAGGCAACATACCATCCGTGAGTCTCTTTTGCTGCCACAGAACCTCCTATTTATCCCTCTAACTAACGAGTCCCCAATAACTGTTGCCCTCCCGCTCTGCCCCTTACCCTACCGAGCCACAGAGATGGACACAGTGCTGGAGATCCTCTCACTGCGGCTCACCACTGGTATGTCATCCCCCTCAACCGTATCCAAAGCGGAATACTTGTTGCTAAGGGGAACGACCACCGGGGATCCCTGCACGGACTGCTTCCTCCCAGCCCCTCTCACCGTCACCCATCTGTTTTCATTCCTCGGAGTAACTGTATCCCTAAAGCTTCTGTCTATGGCCACCTCTGCGTCCCTAATGATCCTAAGTTCATCCAACTCCAGCTCCAGTTCCCTAACACGGTTTTGGAGGAGCTGCAGATGGGTGCACTTCCCACAGGTGTAATCAGCAGGGACACTGTCGTCGTCCCTCACCTCAAACATAGTGCAAGAGGAACACAGCACTGCCTGCACACCCATCCCCTCTAGATACCTTGCCAGTACCAGGTAGAAAGTGCAGAAATGAATTTAAACTCATCTCTGCTCGCCCTTTCTGCCTAAGCCCTGTGAGCGAAAGCCTTATAGCTCACACTCTGCTTCCCACACACTATGCTGCCCGCTCCCGACGCTGCCCGCTGTATACTGCAGCCTACCTTTTATACTTCACGCGCTTAAAAAAACCTTCCCAGACTCCTTAGCAGCCCACTTCCAGTTTTCACTTTAAACTTAAAATACTGCTGCAAAAGTAAAGGCCAAAATAAAACACACACTAGCTGACTAATTAAATAAATAAACAATTCAATTAATCTCTCACCAGCACTGCTGCCTCCAATCACTCCCTCTCAGCTTGCTCCAGTGGAACAATGAGGGGGAACCTCCCAGGTAACTGACTTTTAAAGTTAAAATAAAAACCCTTCCCAGACTCCTTAGCAGCCCACTTCCAGTTTTCACTTTAAACTGTTTGTTTGTCTGTTTGCATCTGTGTGTGTTTATGTGTGTGTGTGTATATCTGCCTCTATCTCTGAGTGTGCCTGTGTGTGCATATGTGTGTATGTTTGTGTAGGTGTGTGTCTATATATATATATGTGTTTGTGTGTGTGTGGCTGTTTGTGTGTTGCGTGTGTGTGTGTCTGTGTGCGTGCGTGTTTGTGTGTGTGTGTGCGTATGTATAGGTTTTCGTGTCTGTGTCTGCAAGTGACAGAAATGTCTTGGTCCTGATTGCCGAAAGACTGAAGATGTTCTGCAAATTGGTCACTCAGTCTTCATTTGGTCTCCCTGATGCACGTTCTCCCCGTATCTGCTTCGGTTTCCTCGAGGTGCTTCGGTTTTCTGCTACAGTCCAAAGATGTGCAGGTTAGGTTCATTAACCACGGTGAATGCAGTGTTACGGGGATAGGTGGGGGAAATGGCCTGGGTGAGGTACTCTGTCAGAGCGACTCTATGATTCTAAATTAGTTGTGTGTGTGTTTATGTATGTTTGTGTGTGTGCGTGTGTGGGTGCGTATTCGTGTGTATATATGTGTGTGCGTGTGCGTGTGTATGTATGTGCATATTCGTGTGTGTGTGTGCGCGCGCACGTGTTGCTCGCCATTCAGCAGCATTAACAAGAAACATTGGTTCGTCACCAAGAAAATCTCCTTGCCCCCTTTTTTAATTAAACAATGTCAGGATAGACCGAGCATATGTATGATACAAAATAAATCTTTCCCTATACCGCTCAAGCATTCTTTTTCAGAAGTCAAAATCACAGATGGGTTTACTAAAAATGAAGTTCCATCAGCACCGTGGCAGCAAATAATTCGAGGGTATTTGCAGCAGGGACGAGCTACAGACTAAATCTCCCTCTGTCCTGCACCAACAGCAAATACCCAGAATAACTACTGCACAACTGAATGCAAAATGATTCTGGGTCGATTAGAACCTGTCTTGTCGAAAACTGTAAATCAAATGGGGTTCAAGTTCTAAGTTAGGAGAAATAAAATTGCATTTTCTTAAATTAAACAACTTATTTAGAATCATCGCGTCCAATAATTCAGAAGGGGGCCATTAGGCCCATTGAGTGTGCACCGAGTCTCTGACAGATTATTTCACCCAGGCCATTTCCCCCACCCTATCCCCATAACACTACTTTTACTATGGAAATCAATCAAACCTGCACATCTTTGGACTGTGGAAGGAAACCGGAGCACCTGGAGAAAACCCAGGAATACACGGGAAGCATATACATTGGAGGGACCAAATGCAAACTGGGGTACGAGTTTGCAAAACACCTTCAGTTCTTCTGCAATCAGAACTCAGACCTTCATGTCGCCTGCCATTTGAACACACCACCCTGCTCTCCTGCCAGGATGTCCGATCTGGACCTTTTCCAATGTTCCAGTGAACGTTAACCTAGAATGATGGAAAAGCAATTCATGTTCCGACTTTACAGCTTTCCGGACTGAGCAGTGCGTTTAAAAACTTCAGAACGTGAACGTTTCTTTCACCTTCACCCCATTTCCATTTATTTTATTTCAGTACTACGTTTCCTTTTGTTCGCCCATTTTTATTATTTTGCATTCTTATTTCTATTTTTTCATTTCGAAAATCTCGCCTTTTCTCTCTCCCCAATGCCTTCTCAGCTCGGGCACGCTGCCGCAATCTTGCATATTCCGATTAATGGACGCTTTTATCACCATGCTCGGCCTTTATCATCACCATTTACATTCCATTTGTCTTTTTGACCATTCCATTCCTATCAATTTTAGCAAAGACCCAACCCACCCCCGCCCCCCGCCCAACGCATGCCCATACCCCTCACCCTCACAGTAGAAATCTTGTCTGATTTTCCATTTCTTCAACTCTGACGAATTCTCATCCTGACTCAAAACGTTGGCTCAATTCCCTCTCCACAGATGCTCTCATACCTGCTGAGATTTTCCATAATTTTCCGTTTTTATCTCACGCATGGAATCGCTGTGTAAGGAACTGAAAGCACTAATAATGTTCCCACCGAACGCTATATAGCACTGCTTTTCTCTTAGAGTTTCAGCACTTTCACGTTAATCTAATACTGGTGGGAAGCAGGGTCAAAGCCGGAATTATTCAGTCTCGAATGAAATCTGCATTAGCAATCTCAGAGAAAATTGGGGGTGAATCTATGGCAGAGAGGATGGAATAGTTCAAAGAAGTATCACCAGTGTGAAAAGTTTAAACAAAAGTCTGGAGGAAGTAAATGCCGGACATTCTGGGTCATATGTGGAGACAGGGACTGAAAAAGAAGAAGGAGACAGGGGGAGGCATCAAAAGGAAATCAAAGGCTGAATTAGAGCAACATGGATCAAATGCAAAGAGGGGATATGAGAAAGCTCCGTGGGGAAAATCCCAAGATATTCTATAAGTACATCAATGGGAAGAGGAAAACCAGGGAAAGAATAGGGCCCACTAGGGGCGAAGGCGTGAAGCCAGAGGACATTGGTAGAGTGTTGAATGAATTCTTCACATCAGACTTCACTCAAGAGAATGAAGGCAAAGATATGGAATGCAGGGTGAGGGACTATGAGGTTATTGAGTAAATTGACATCGGGAAGAACAAACTATTAGAGATGTTGGCAGCATTGAAAGTGAATAAATCTCCAGGTCCAGATGATTTCTGCCCCAGGCTGCTGTTGTGGGAGGCAAAGGAAGAGATTGCAGGGGCTCTGACACAAATTTTGAATTTATCTCTACCGACGGGAGCGGTGCCAGACGTTTGGAGAACAGTTAATATAGTTCCACTATTTAAGAAGGGTTGTAGAGAGAACTACAGACCAGTGAACCTCACGTCAGTCGTGTGGAAACTATTAGTGAAACGTCTAAAGTAGGTCCCCTTTCTCCAGTTGGAGAGACAAAGCTTGATCAGGGATACTCAGCGTGGCTTCGTCAGAGGGAGGTCATGCCTAACAAATGTGATTGATTTGTTTGAGAAGGTGACCAGGTGCGTAGTCGAGGATAGCACAGTCGCTGTAGTTTATATGGATTTCAGCAAACGTTTTGGGAGACTTGTAAAAAATGCAAATTCACATGGGATAGAGGATAATTTGATTAAGTGGATTGAATTGGCTCAGTTGTAGGAGACAGAGGGTGATGACAGGAGACTGCTTTAGTGACTGAAGCCAGTGTCCAGTGGCGTACCACAGGATATGTGTTGGGCCTCCTATTATTTGTCATTTATATAAATGATATTGATAACTATCTGGGCGCTAGGATTAGTAAGGTTGCGGATGACACAAAGATTGGACGGTTGGTTAACAGTGAAGTGGAGTGTCTTGGGCTACAAGAAGAGAATGCATGGTCAAATGGGCAGTACGTGGCAGATGGAACTGAACCCTGAAAAGTGTAAGGTGATACACTTTGAAAGGAGTAATTTGGCAAGGAAATAATCAATGAATAATAGGGCAGTAAGAAGTTCTGTGGAACAAAGTGTCCTTAGCATGTTTGTCTAGAGATCTCTGAAAGCGGAAGGGCATGTTAGTAAGGTGTTTAAAAAGGCACATGAGACACTTGTCTTCATCAATCGTGGCACAGATTACAAAAGCAGGGAAGTCCTGTTGGAGTTGTATAGAACTTTGATGACGCCATTGCTCGACCCCCATCGATCATTTTGGTTACCTCCTCGGAAAAATCAATCACGTTAGTTAACTTAACCTGCCCCTCTGACTTTCCCTCATTAGATCATGCCTTTCCAAATGTGCATATATCCTACCCCATGGAATCCTCTCTAATGACTTCCCAAACACCGATGTGAGACTCACCCGTCTACAATTTCCTGGATTTTTTTTCTTGAACAGAAGAACAACATTAACTACTCGCCAGTCCTCTGGGACCTCTCCAGTGGTAGCACAAAGATATTTGTCAAGGCCCCAGCAATCTCCTTTCCTACCTCTTTCAGTAAATTGGTGTAGATCCCATCAGGCCCTGGGGACGTATACATCTTAGTGCTCGTCAAAAGACCCAACACGACTTCTTTCTGGATCTCAAAAAGCACTAGCACATTAGCATGCTCCACGCTAATCCAAAAATCCTCCATATCCTTCTCCTTAGAGAACACAGATGGAAAGTCGTCCTTTAGGATCGCGCCCAAATATTCTTCCTCCAAGAACAAGTTCCCTCCTTTATCCATGAGTGGACGACATTCTCCCTCCTTATCTCTCCCTCAATGTCAACAAAACGAACGAGATAGTCATCGACTTCAGGGAGTGTAGGGGAGGAACAAGTGGAAATGGTCGACGGCTTCAAATTCCTAGGTGTCTCGAACACCAACAAACTGTCCGGGTCCCTCCATGCCGAGGCTATAGTTATGAAAGCTCACCAACGCCTCTTCTTTCTCAGGGGACTAAGGAAATTTGACATGTCCGCTGCGACTCTCACCAAAGTTTACAGATGCACCACAGAAAGCATTATTTCTGGTTGTATCACAGCTTGGTGTGACTCCTGCTCTGTTCCCAAGACCGTAAAAAAACTACAAGGCGTCGTGGAAGAAGCCCAGTCCATCATTTAGAACAGTCTGCCACCCATTGATACTGTGTACACTTCCCGCTGCGTCGGAAAAGTAGCCAGCATAATTAAGGAATCCACGCACCCCAGACATAATCTTTTCCAACTTCTTCCGTCGAGAAAATGATCCAAAAGTCTGAGGACAAGTACCAAACGACTCAAGAAAAGATTCTTCCCTGCTGCCATCAGACCTTTGAATGGACCTACCTCGCATTAATTTGATGTTTCTGTACACCCTAGCTATGACTGTGACAGTACGTTCTAAACTCTGCCCCCTCCTTCATAGATCGACACTATGCTTTGACTGTGTTGCACGTACGAAAGAATACTTTTCACTGTATACTAATATAGGTAACAGTAATAAATCAAATCAAGTCATAAAAGAAACGGCAAGTAAAATTGCCATGATGGTACAGTGGTTAGCACTGCTGCCTCACAGCGCTAGGGCCCCGGGTTTAATTCCGGCCTCAGATCACTGTCTGTATGGAGCATACACGTTCTCCCCGTGTCTGCGTGGGTTTCCTCCCGGTGCTCCGGTTTCTTCCCACAGTCCAAAGATGTGTTGGTTGGGTTGATTGGCCATGCAATGTTGATCCGTGTGTCAGGGGGTCTGGGTGGGATTGTAGTCGTTGCAGCCTCGATGGCCCGAATGGCCTCCTTCTGCATTGTCGGGATCTGATGGGATTCTATGATTTTCACCACATGCAATAGCAAAGTGTGTCCAACAGATGGCTATGAAACCTCGAATTTTGGCATTACAGGAAACGGAGATTGTCTCAATTATTACTGCAAAGGTCTCGGTCTCTGCTCATCTTGAAATGCACCCAGCCTCTGTTTATATGCCACGAAATCACATTTCTGAATGTATGACAATAATTAAGTTATTTCTGTACTCAGCAAATTCCCAATTGTCATTATGGTTATTCAGAACTTAACTGATATACAACAGCATTGAATTAAATCTTGGCCAATGTCATAATACTCCATTTCTGAGTTGTTACTTGACGAGAACGTGTCTGTCCTGATTCTGTACCAGAACATGTTACTGTTTGCACATCGCAAGGCTCTGTCTCAGTTATTATATTGCTGGAACCTGCCACGTATACACGACATGTGTAGGTTAGAGGGATTAGTGGGTAAAATATGTCGGGATTTGGGGGTAGGGCCTGGGTGGGATTGTGATCGGTGAAGACTCGATGGGCCGAATGGCCTCTTTCTGTACTGTAGGATTTCTATGATTTCTATGACATCTCAATCACTGCTGCACCAGCCCAGCTCCCTGTTCATAACCAACAATATCCTGTCACTGTTATTATTGTGTTATATCATGTTTCTTTATTGCTGCACTTGTCCCTGTCAAAGCTTATATTATTGGAACGTCTTTGCCATTAATTACTGTGCCAGGCTTTGTCTCAGTTTCTATTATACAATGTGAGGAATCAGAAACAACTAATTACGTTCGATCCTCTTTTGTTATTACTGCGCCAGACCAAACCCCTCTTCATCTTCAGCAAGATACGGTCTCAATTTTACTTTACTCAGTACTGCCCCACTTTTTCTTCCACTGGGCCACATCTCAATTCACTTCAAATTATATCATGTCGCTGTTTATATTCCGGTCGTATCTGTTTTAGCCTACAATATTATAAAACCGTTTTCAGATTTTTTATTATTGCAGAATTTGTCCTTGTTCATATTAGAATAGATCTGGTCGTTTCCATAACTGCACCACTCTATTTCTATTACAGGAGACCACGCTGATTATTAATATACCAGATCTTGTTTCAGTAAATACTAAACTGGACCTAGTATCCGCCCATATTACGACATATACTGTATCCATAATGAGTGCACTGTGCCCTGCCTCTGTATTACTGCACAAAAGTCTGTCCTTATTTTTATTAAAATAGACGATGTCGATGAAATATCACATCGGCTCTTGTCTTAGGTATTTGAGTGCTTATTATTTCAAATAGTCTATTTCCTAATAACCCTTTTTGGAGAAAATTCACTTTATCTTTACAATTTCCCTTTAATTGTCCGATTCATCAGTTTCATGCATCTCCAGCTTCTGTGAATGTATGAAAATCACAAACAGTCCATGCATTTCAATTAAATGATTATTTAATAATGTAATAATTAATTGATTAGCTTTCTGTTGCATACTCTTGTTTCTACAGTGCCTTTATTGTGTACCGTGTCGGATTATCTCCCTTTGGAGATCAGTTGGAAAATGAAGTGAAATCCAACGCGAATGATGAGCGGATTAATGGAAAATGGTCATCTCAGCATGTCACAGAAGCTTCTGATATAAACCTCCGATGTTTGCTGATTTGTGCAAATGATTTCAAAAATGAACCTGGACCTTTCCCTGAAAGGAGATAAATGCGCCTGTACTTCGTATTGCTATTGATGCAAAGGACTGAAACATTTGCTGCTCTCCAGAGAAGGTTCAATATTTATGTTTCTGTAGTTTTTAACCGTTGCATTCACCAATTCCATGGTAATGATCCGCAACATTTTGGTAGATTGGACTCCCTGTAGGTTATACTCTAAATAATCGAATATAAGACAGGACCACGTGCATCATAAAGATTGACCAGGCCTTGTATGATATTCACAGAGACCCGAGCTGATGAACGTGGACTGCATCAGTTCAGGAAGACAGCTCATCTCCACCTTCTAAAACGTAATTAGGGAAGGGCAACCCATGCCAGTGACGCCCGCATAAATGATTTAAAATCGTGCAGAAATATAAGACACTAAATCTGGTCGAAGAATAAACAGATATACCAGCGCAATGATAACATGAACTGTGCGTTGGAGTAACATAAACCAATTTATGGGTTACATTGAATAAGAGATTCATGATCAGCTATAACATTAAAATAAACAGTAATTTGTGTGATCTTTGTAGAAAAAGTACTTTGTGGAATAATGACTAGTGGCAGTCAAATATAACAAAACGATACACAGGTCTTTTATTCAGAATTGATAAGCTAACTGTTTCCAAAAATAATCATGGAGAATTAGAGCATTAGAATTTTAATGACCGGCTCCAGTGTATCAATAACAGAGACTGCTGGGCCCGGGGTCAGACTGTAGTGTGATATAAGGAAACAATTAGTTTTAGGGCCTTCGCGCAGGGTTTTGTGTCATGGTGAGTGACCCAGGGTTCTCTGTAGCAATCACAGTGTGGAAACATCATTACAGAGGAAGGAGTGACTGACTCCATCTGACCACGAGCTGATATTCCGAAGGAGAGGACAATCATGGCGGATTTGTGATATCTGAGGGGCAATGCTGCATTTGTCAGACGAACAGAAAGCAGCCTGTTATTTCCCTTTCTTAGCAACTATTTACCTACACAAACTGGGGTCAGGTCCTGCAGCTTGCAGAAACCTGGATTTAAATTTTCAACTAAGGAAATATGATGACTGAAAAGTTTAAATATCGAATCATCATCAGAGGGGAAAAGAAAATAGTGCAGCATATGTTAAGGGTAATTGTGCTTTTCCTAACAAAGTTCTATCCAGTGTCATTCTGTTCAAAGTGATGGTTTGTGAATAGTAATTAATGTATGAATGTTTCCTGGCATTTCCCGACATATATACACATACAGATTCTGTCAAAAGACGGAATCAGTCCAAGATGACAGCTGTATAAATATTGCATTTTATTCAATCTCAATTCAGGACAGAGGTAGATCCAGAAAGGATGCTGGCACAATTATATGGATGAACCATTCAAATGGCCCCATTGTTCAATAGCCCTTTAAATTTTAATCCCATCAAGGATTTTCCTAATTTGTTTTCCAAAGTCACGGTTAAATCTGATTCCATCACCATTTCAGGCAGTCCATTCCAGGTCACAACAACTTACTGTGTAAAATGATATAAATACCCTTCTGTCCTCCTGTTCAAAAACAAAATCTGTGCCGATTGGTTACCGACCGCCCTCCCGGTTAAAAATAAGTATTTATTTAAATACCCCTCCCCCAACTTCATGATTTTCAGCATTTATGAAATAGACTCACGAGAACATGGATTGAGATACAGGGAAAGATAGAAAAAATAAAACGAGAAAGAAGTACAGGGTGCTGACAGATAAAATGCTCAGAAACAAAAAGAAAAGAAACAAAGGCAGAGAAAATGATACAATTATGAAAGGAATGAAGAATTTTGTCCTTCATTGCTAGATTAAAAACAGCGAGGTTATGTTGCAGCTGTATAAGGTGCTGGTGAGGCCACACCTGAAGTACTATGTACAGTTTTGGTCTCCTTACTCGAGAAAGGATATACTGGCACTGGAGGGGGTGCAGAGGAGATTCACTAGGTTGATTCTGGAGTTGAGAGGTTTGGCTTATGAGGAGAGACTGAGTAGACTGGGGCTATACTCATGGGAATTTAGAAGAATGAGGGGAGTTCTTATAGAAACATATAAGATTATGATGGGACTAGATACGATAGAAACGGAAACAGCTGAAACTACAACTAGGGGCATGACCTCAAAATAAGGGGGAGCAGATTTAGGACTGAGTTGAAGAGCAATTTCTTCACCCAACTGATTGTGAATCTGTAGAATTCCCTTCCCAGTTGATGCTACCTCATTGATGTTTTTAAGGTAATGATAGATACATTTTTGAACAGCAAAGGAATTAAGACTATTGGTGAGCGGGCAGATAAGTGGAGCTGAGTCCACGAAAAGATCGGCCATGATCATATTGAACGGCGGAGCAGGCTCGAGGGGCCAGATGGCCTACTCCTGCTCCTCGTTCTTATGTTCTTATGTAACAAGCGATTGTTTCCCGCCTTCACGGAACCCGGGTGAGCTGGGTGATTGATCCATTGACCATCCAGTTATGACCAAGAATGGAAATTTTAAAGAGATCACAGGCTCATTTGTAAATGTCACCACAATGTGATCTGTGTGTCTCTGCCCTGACTCTCTGGACAGATATAGGCCGCATTTACAGATGTTCTCTCCAGATTGTGAAACAGGAAGATGCGTTACCTGAGAATGAAACAGCCAGCGTCAGTCTTCCTGCCTGTGAGGGTGAACTCATTCTGATAGCATTAAGAACAACCACACAGATTGGTGCCGGTCACAGTATTACATTCAACTCCATTTCCATTTTAAAGAATAACATCAATTATAACATATGGACTAAAGACATTAACTGGAGAGGAGATGGACTGAAGTTTATCACTTGGGGAAAAGAATGAAAATTCAAGCAATAATGTTGCCCACAGAATGTAACTGTAAAATACAAACTTTCAAGTGTGTTAGCTGTTGTGTGAGAGAAATCGAGGAAAGAGGTTAACTGAATGAACTAATCTGAATCTGGTTCTGAATTTTTTGTGATTCAGCTTTTCAATCACAAAGTGCCTGAAGCCAAAAATTGAACATTGGGTTCTCGCAGCTGTCAGGTCCAGCTCTTAGGTGCATGGGTAAGTGAGTTAATTGAGATTGAGAGGGGGAAGAGATATTATCTGATTTAGGTAGAGTTTGAGACTGAGAAAGAGAGGATAGCAGCAAACCATTTGAAAGATGCATTACCTTGCTAGCAGAATGGCCAGCTGTACATCACGTTCAACAGCGTCCCAGGTAATGTATTACCTTTAGGTATTGACTGAGGCTTAGAATCTGCAAGCAAACACTCAATAAATTATAATAACATGCTTAAGGTCAATATCAATTATTTGCAACTTCCTTTTGAAAACAATGAAAAAACATGTGTATCGTCATCCACATCCACACATTACAGGTGCACTCACAAGGATGGCACAATCGTTAGCACTGCTAACTCAGCACGCTCGGGATGGATTGGCGGGGATGCGGCGGGAGCGTGCTGTGTTAACAGAAACAAGGTACATTGTGATAAAACTAAACTCAAGGAGCAGTGAAATTCAAATGAATACATGGTCGCACTATAGTAAGAACTACAAATATGGTCAATTATCGGTTTCAAGGAATCATTGACTGATGCAGTAACTGATATAAGATCTAATGTTATGGACCCCGAGGGTCAACTAGAGAAAGAAAGAGAAGGACAAGTACATAGCTTTTTCCCAGATCAGAAGTGACGTTCACGAGGGGTCACGGGCTCAAGGTGAGAGGGGCGAAGTATAACTCAGATATTAGAGGGATGTTATTTACACAGAGGGTGTTGGGGGTCTGGAATGCGCTGCCAAGTAGGGTGGTGGAGGCAGGCACGCTGACATCGTTTAAGACTTACCTGGATAGTCACATGAGCAGCCTGGGAATGGAGGGATACAAACGATTGGTCCAGTTGGACCAAGGAGCGGCACAGGCTTGGAGGGCCGAAGGGCCTGTTTCCTGTGCTGTACTGTTCTTTGTTCTTTGTACAGTGATAGACGAGATAGGACTCACTGAACTGTTAACAGTGACATTGTATAGTACAGTATTAAATATAACAGGGTATTGTGATATTTGCAGCTACAAAATGGGCGTGAAATAAACTAAGCCCAAGCTGTAACGGAATTGCTTGAATAGGGGATTCATTTCCAAACTGAGACATGACTGAGCTTCGCAACAACTAAGACTGGATTCCAGTGCTATGTCTATATTCAGAATATCTGCAGTCATTACTGATACGGAGTCTGGATCTATGTAAACTGACACAGCATTTTGAGCTGAGATTGCTGATGCAGAGTCCGGATTAATAAAACCTGAGACAGCGGCCGGAATGTCATTGTCCAGCCCGCACGGGAATTGCAGCGGGTAAGAGGCGGACCATGGAAAGGTCTGTTGCTGTCGGGCGGGACTTTACGGTCCCAGGACTGGTTTTGCTGCCATGAACACTTCATTGAAACCAGTGAAGTATTTATGGAAATTAACACAGAATTAGAAATCCCAGATTGCGTTGTTGACTGACAGAAACATAACAAATATTTCCCCACCAACACAGCACAGACACAAAGAGAAACATGAGAATAAATCAACGGCTTCGAGTGGGGATTCTGTATTCTTTTGGAAATTTTTTCTTCATCAGTTATTTACGACAAACAAGCGATGATGAAATTTATGTTCAGAATTAGGAGAAATTAACTCAAATCCCGAAATATAATGGCAGGGCCAATGTTTTTGTGGAGACATCCTGTGTTTTTTTTCTCTGTCTGTCTTTTTCCTGTCTAACTATGTGTCGTTTCCCTCCATGATGCGTGTTTGTCTTCACTCCACAACATGAAGTCAGCTTCCAGTCAATGTATCACCGCAACCCTATTCACAGGCTTTTAACGAAATGAGTCTCATTCAGTGAATTGGATTCCGTGGAGGGAACTTTCCTCGAACATTTGTCATGAGCATTCAATGACCTCAGAGTGTTCAATTGGAAATGTAGGGGAAATTTAACAATGTATCCAACCCGGGCTGTACCTCGTGGTGGGATTTGATGTGGCAGTACCAAAGGATCTTTCTCTGTATTTATCCAGTGCTTTCCCTGCTCTTGGCCCTGCCTCTGTTTATATTGCAGTATACCCTGTCTCTGTTCATATTAATGGAGTCATATAGTCATAGAATCACCGATTCATGCAGCGCAAAAGAGGCCCTTCATTCCACCTAGTCCACATTAACACGTCGAGACAAGCTAACTGTTTATACTAATCTGGACACCTTTTTATTTTTATATTACACGTCTCCATGTCTCTGTTTATATTAAATAAGGCCCTGACGCTGTTTATATTAATGTCTCTGCTTGTATTTAACTGGATTCAGTCCCAGTTCTGCACTTCAATATGCCCATGTTTATATTACATTCGACACGGCCTGCTCCCAGTAATGTGGAAACTGGCTGGGGGAAAATAATTCTCTATATCCTCCGACACATACAACTCTATGGAATAGGAAGTTGTCTTGTGCACTGGCGAACACGAATATCTGAAATCTAATTCTGCTGACTACTATGAAAATCGCCATTAAGCCCTGCATAAAATGTGCTGTCGATCTAATACTCTCCGTTTCAGGAAATTGCCGGGAACCTATTTTTAACCCAATATATTTATTTATTATATTCTTTCCATTTCGCAAAAAAACTGCAGTATTGTAGCCATAATCCAAACAGAGGCATAATCTAGAACATTAATAACAGTGACCCAGAGTGAAATATAGACAGAGTATGGAAAAACTATCATCTAAGCAGAGATTAGGTCCAGTGCAATATAAACTACGTTCTGGCCTGGTGGAGTAATAACAGGGGCAGCGTCTATTTTAATATAAGCAGTGAACTTATTCTAGTAATGAGGTAGTGCCGACTGCCAATGGGGGATGGTCAAAAGTCAAATGCTGGTATTTCCAATGACGCCTGCATCCCAGGAAATAAACGTTAAAACGTATGTATGACATGGTCCAGTGAGGGAAAACTGAGACAATGCCTAGTGTATTTCTAATGGATGCAGGAGTTTCTGCGATACAAACTGAGACAGAATCTCATGCATTATTGTAATTCCAATTGCAGAACCTAGATCGATATTCACTGAGGCAGGAACTAGTGTATTAGCTATGATTATTGATACAGGACCTATACTGATATAAATTGGGACGCACCCTAGTGCATTCGTAGGAATTTCTCATACGGGATGCAGAAAAGTGTACACTGAGACATGTAATGCAGCAAATAGGGTCTCCCATAATAAAATAATAACGGAGAGAACATGGTGCAAAGGATACAAATACATGGACTGCTGAAGCACTAACTGAAACAGGGTCGAGTATATTAGAAACTAATTAATTAGTAGCGCAATAACTCTGACCAAACCGTGGGTTAATGCAAGAAAGATAGCGGTGTTCCTAATTATTATACAGAGATAAATTTTCCAAGCGAACATAAAAACTGAGGCAGAGCTTCTTGCCAGATTAACTGAGACATAGTTCAACGCAGTCACAACGAAGAAAGTGTAACATAAACAGGGCGCTGGCCTTATATGTGAACAACTGATGTTGAGCCGAGTGCAGAAACAATGTAGAACGTGTCTGCTGTAAATACGATCAGAGACACCACCTAGTGTAACATAAACAGAGGCGGATAGGGTGTGGACCAGGTGAATATAGGCACAGATCTGATTTGCTTAAAATTATTTAATGGGATTTGGCGTCACTGGGAAGTTCAGCTTTTGTGACCAGTTCCTAATTTCCCTTGAGAATGCAGTGCTGAGCCTTCTTCTTGAACCATTGCATTTCATACTGAGGAAGCACACCCACAGTGGTGATAGTAAGGGAATTCCATGACTTTCATCCAGTGACAGTGAATGAACAACAATATAGTTCCCCGTCCAGATGGTGTGTGGCTTGGTCGGGAACTTGTTGGTAGTTGTATTCCCACTCATCTGCTGCCCAATCCTTTTAAGTATCAGAGTTAATACAAAGGAGTGTCCTATTGAACTAGTTGCTGTACATCTGGTACATAGTTAACACTGCCAGAGTTGTGCGCCCATGATGCAGGGAGCACGATGCAGGTGGTGGATGGGTATTTTGTCCTGGATGGTGTCGAACATCTCGGGTGTTGCTTGAGAGACACACGTCTGATTGGTAGTTCCAGTAAGTAAACACTGTGGTCCTGTAGATAATAAAATCGGCGTGAGATGTGAAAAGTAGATGAAGTAACAATGATTAGAAGACAACGCTTAGATGGAGTAAGAAGGGAGGAGGGACGTGATTTTAAGTTCAGCAGCAAAACAGACCAGTTCAGCTGAATGGCGTCTTTCTGTGCTGTAAGCTTAAAGTAACTTTCTAGTTCAGACCAAAATGTTCACCAAGAAAAGGATGGTAACCACCTCTGCTCCGAACTGAAAAACTGGGCAAATCCCAAAATGAAAAATGGAAACCTTTAAAAGTCAGCATCACATACACTTTTCTAGGTCGGGTAGATAATTAAGAAATATCTCCCCTTCGTGGAAGGGTCAACAACCAGATGATATAGATTTAAGTTAAGGAACGGTAGAGTGAGAGGGCATTTGTGGAGAACCTTTATCACCCAGAGGGTGTTTTGAATGTGCAACTAACTGCCTGAAAGGCTGGTAGGGGCAGGAACTCCACAGCATTTTAGAGAAATTTAAATGGGTCCTTGTAACACCAATGCATCCGAGGCTATGGAGCAAGTGTTGGACAATGGAATTAAAAGAGATTGGTGTTTCTTGGCTAACGCAGTTACAATGGACTGATGGGCCTTTTCTGTGCTGTAAAACTCTATGACTCTAAAGCCTCTATCCAGGAGTTCTATTGCCTCCGAAATTGACGCATGATGTATGTTTTCGATAGTTAAAAATCCACAGGAACCCTCCGTTTCTGTCCTCCTGCCCTCGGCAGAAGAAGTCTCCGCTCACAGGTTCGTCTCCCTCAGCTGCTGAGTGAGAGGTTTCTCCCCCCGAGAGATCTTCGTCAAGTGGACGATCAATGACAAGCCAGTGAATCCCGGGAACTATAAGAACACCGAGGTGGTGGCGGAGAACGGCAATGGCTCCTTCTTCATGTACAGCCTGATAGCTATTGCAGTGGAGGAGTGGTCCAGTGACACTTCTTACTCATGTGTGGTGGGACATGAAGCCATCCCCTTGAAGGTCATCGACAGGACGGTTGACAAATCCAGCGTTAAACCCGGTTTTGTGAACATTTCTCTTGCACTGATGGACACCGTCAATTCATGTCAATGAGAATCATACAGTTATATTCGAAACTGCAATAAACATAATAAAATCTTTTTCCTCCAATGATGAATGAAAATCGCTTAATTGATAGTTTTCCAGTTTTACTTCCATTAGATCTCTTTGGTTTGGATCCCATATTTACAAGTCTTGTAGAATCAGTGCTCCCATATCAGAGACACGCTCCCTGGGTTCGAGACAGACCAGAGCATATTCATTACCAAATTCTGCAAAATAGCTTCACCAACCTTCCTCTGCTGAGGAGAAATCCAACGAATACATATTTCAGATAATCAAATACAGCATATTTAGATCTTGATGTTCCTGCTTTTCCCTTTGTCCATCCCATTAACATTGATGTCAGCTTTAAGTTGCTGCACTACACCCACTGGGAACTGAAATGAGGGTCACACACAGACATAGAGCAACAATCCCCCATCAGAGAGAGGGGGGATTGAAATTGTTAACACACTGGATTCCCACCCCTCGAGCAAAGAGAGGGGAGGGGCATTAGGAAATCCACAGTAACTGTACTGTCCCAGCAAAGTGAGGGGGCGGGGCATTGGATAATCCACTGTACCCGCACTCCACCAACAATGAGAGTGGGAGCGGCATTAGCTAAACCACTGTACCCTCGCTTCACAAAAAAGAGGAGTAGTTAATCCACTGTATCAGCACTCACCCCAAAAAGAGGGGGAAGGACATTAGTTAATGCACTCGACCCACAATTTCCCAGTGATGAAGAGGGGAGTGTAGTTAATCCACTGTACCCCCACATCCCAACAAAGCGAGGGGGAGGGACAGTAGTAAACCCCCTGTATCTACAGCTCCACAGCAGAGAAAACCGAAATGGAAACTGCTCAGTCCATAGGAGAGAACAAAATGATGAACTCAATATGCTCCTCCTCCCCGAGCAGAAGTTACGGAAGGGAATGGGATTCGATGGCATGGGCTCAGTCACCAAACGTTTTCTACTTTTCTGGCTGCAAATTCTGAACTTCTAACATGCAAATCATGTTGTGGAATATATATTTCTGGGACATTATTTTCAAAGTTTAAACACCATGTTCATCGTTTGCTAACGTTGATTTCTCACAATCCAAATTTAAACTGGTGACTGTATCCTCCCTGGGTTTTCATACACCCACCCCTGATTTTTATGTGGATCAATAAATTGTTGCATTCATTCAAAGAATTTCGCCTTACATCTCATAGTAGAGAAGTATCAACAGAGGATGTTGAAATCATTCTCCATAATTCGCACCCGTCAGGGTCAAAGTCTATTATTTCCATCCTGTGAAACGTGAACATAGAACATTACAACGCAGTACAGGCCCTTCGGCCCTCGAGTTGCGCCGACCCGTGAAACCAATCTCAAACCCATTTAACCTACACTATTCCAATATCATCCATATGTTTATCCAATGACCATTTCAATGCCCTTAATGTTTGCGAGTCCACTACTGTTGCAGGCAGGGCATTCAACGCCCTGAATATTCTCTGAGTAAAGAAACTACCTCTGACATCTGTCCTATATCTATCACCCTTCAATGTAAAGCTATGTCCCCCTCATGCTAGCCATCACCATCCGAGGAAAAGGGCTCTCACTGTCCACCCTATCTAATTCTCTGATCATCTTGTATGCCTCTATTAAGTCACCTCTTAACCTTCTTCTCTCCAACGAAAACATCCTCAAGTCCCTCAGCCTTTCCTCATAAGACCTTCCCACCATACCAGGCATCATCCTGGTAAATCTCCTCTCCACCATTTCAAATGCCTCCGCATCCTTCCTACAATGCGGCGGCCAGAATTGTACACAATATTCCAAGTGCAGCTGCACCAGAGTTTTGTACAGCTGCAACATGACTTCATGGCTCCGAAACTCAATCCCTCGACCAAAAAAAGCTGACACACGGTACGCCTTCTTAACAACCCTATCAACCTGGGTGCCAACTTTCAGGGATCTATGCACATGGACACCGAGATCTCTCTGCTCATTCACAATACCAAGTATCTTACCATTAGCCCAGTACTCTGTATTCCTGTTACTCCTTCCAAAGTGAATCACCTCACACGTTTCCACATTAAACTCCATTTGCCACCTCTCAGCCCAGCTCTGCAGCTTATCTATGTCCCTCTGTAACCTGCAACATCCTTCCGCAGTGTCCACAACTCCACCGATTTGAGTGTCATCCGCAAATTTACTAACCCATCCTTCTACGCCCTCATCCATGTCATTTATAAAAATTACAAACAGCAGTGGCCCCAAAACAGATCCTTGCGGTACACCACTAGTAACTGAACTCCAGGATGAACATTTCCCATCAACCACCACCCTCTGTCTTCTTACAGCTGGCCAATTTCTGATCCAAATCGCTAAATCACTCTCAATCCCATGTGTCCGTATGTTCTGCAATAGCTAACCGTGGGGAACCTTATCAAATGCTTTACTGAAATCCATACACACCACATCAACCGCTTTACCCTCATTCACTTCTTTGGTCATCTACTCAAATAACTCAATAAGGTTTGTGAGGCACGACCTACCCTTCACAAAACCGTGTTGACTACCCTAATCAAATTATTCCTTTCGAGATTATTGGCACCCCTCTGGTTCATAGAAATAATAGAAACCCTACAGTACAGAAAGAGGCCATTGGGCCCATCGAGTCTGCACAGACCACAATCCCACCCAGGCCCTACCCCCATATCCCGACATATTTTACCCACTAATCCCTCTAACCTACGCATCCCAGGACACTAAGGGGCAATTTTGGCATTGCCAATCAACCTAACCCGCACATATTTGGACTGTGGGAAGAAACCGGAGCACCCGGAGGAAACCCACGCAGACACGAGGAGAATGTGCAATCTCCACACAGACAGTGACCCAAGCCGGGAATCAAACCCCGGTCCCTGGAGCTGTGAAGCAGCCGTGCTAACCACTATGCTACCGTGCCGTTCAGATGTAGACAATCCCGTTTGGAGAGGTTCCACCTACCCCAGAATGAGCCCCAATTATCCAGGTATCTGAATCCCTCCCTCCTGCACCATCCTTGTAGTCACATGTTCACCGCTCTCTCTCCCTATTCCTCTCCTCGCTAGCAAGTGGCAAGGGTAACAAACCAGAGATAACAACTCTGTTTGTTCTAGCTCTAAGCTTCAACCCTAACACCCTGAAATTCTGTCTTACATCCCCATCCATTTCCCACCTATGTCTTGGGTGCCTATGTGGATCACGACTTGGGGCTGGTCCCCCTCCCCCTTAAGAATCCCGAAAACACGATCCGAGACATCACGGACCCTGGCACCTGGGAGGCAACACACCAACCGCGAGTCTCTCTCGTTCCCACAGAATCTCCTATCTGTCCCCCTAATTATGGAGTCCCCAGTGACGAATGTTCTACTCCTCTCCACCCTTCCCTTCCCTTCTGAGCAACAAGGACATACTCTGTGCCAGAGACCTGTACCCTATGGCTTACACCTATTAATTTGTCCGCCCTAAAGGTATCCAAAACGGTATACTTGTTATACAGAGGAACATTAGCACAATAGTACTATTGTACAATAGTGGTACAATAGTAAATAGAGAGGCGACCGACAACACAACACACACATGACAGACACAAACACACATAAATACACACATACAAAAACAGAAATACAGACAAAGAAATATACACAAAGAAAAACACAAACATGCACAAACATTGCACACATAAACAGACACACGAAAGCGAGCACATGCATACTAACACGCACAAATATTTATACAAACAAATATTGGCATACACACAAATACTCTAACAAAGAAATACGCAGATACATAAGCCTATACAAAACAAGTACAAAAATAAACATATATATCCATGTAAATATGCGAATAAACGCACAATTTCACACAAGTGCAAACTCGTGTACACACAATCACACACATTCACAGAAGCATAAAGGCGGACAGTCAGACACACAAACAGATGCACCGACACAAAGATACATACTTTCGTGCACACATCCAAGCAGGCACATAAACACAGAAATACACATAGAAACACACATAGGCACAGAGTCACACACACGCAAACACACACACACGCACACACGAAAAACACATGCAAATCGACTCGTATTTACAAGCGTGCACATGCACACAGACACACACAAGCCCTGACATTAGCACATCAGTTCACACACATACATTACTTACGCAAATGCGCATGTATACACACAAACGAACACTGAAATCATAGAATCCTAGACATGCACATTAAATACACACATGTGCATACAAACGCACAATTGTACACAGACAGAAACGCACACAAACACGTAAGCAGGCACACACAAACATATAAAATGCAGACGCGCATAATCACCAAGGACATGGAATGCAAATATAACCTTAATTAAAGAATATGGATTTAAAGATGTACATGCTCACACACAAATATAGACACACAGGCGCACGTTAACAGAGTACACATGGACACACAAATACTTAGATCAACAGACGGCAAAATGTTCAAAGACACACTTGCAGACGCAAACATTAACATGTCAATACACAAGAGAACACAAACACACACTTTAATACAAATGACGACATGAATATATTTCAAATCATGTTTATAAGATCTAACAAAGCATGAAAACACTTTAAAGCACATACACACACACAAACAAATACTACTGCACTGACAGTTGGAAGACCAAAATCATATTAACACATATATTAATAGGCATGGACGCATAAACATGCATTAATATATACATTACTAAATAAACAGCGACTTGAAAACACAATAAATCACTCGTATATACACATTGACAGAGAAACGTAATGTACACACAGATACAGAGACATGAATTTGCAAATTAACACACATTGGCACAGGGTCACACATTAACACATACATCCATCAACGCAAACAAGTAATAATGCAAAGCGAGATGTGCATACGCACACAGACAAACTCAAACACAAAAGTCAGGCTTTTGACGGAAGTATTATTCAAGTTACTTTTTAAAAGACATATTCTCCAACAATTGTTTCAATAACAAAATAACTCAACAAACACGCTGAAAAATATTCTCAATGAGAAACCGATTTAAGTTAATAATGTAACAAGTGTTTCCATCGCAGACAAACAAACATGATTGAAACTCACATTCGAGTTCTTAAATAGAAACTTTCACAGTTTACAAATAAACAGGTCAGAAATCTCCCTCGAAACACATCATGATATTCTCCAATAATAGGTAGCATGAAATTGTTGGAAGACGGACTGATACTGAAGAAAAGTTGCCATATTTTCCCATACAGTCTGTCCGAGGAATGTAAGAAAGAACATGTATGAAAATAGTTGCAGAGATCGGTTACTGAGTGTCACGAACTCAATAGTAGATATATATGAAAATCCAATTAGAAAATGAATAGCTTAGGAAGGAGAAATGAGAATATACAAAGTAACATTTAGTTATGCTGGATAAATAAAGCAATCTAATTATATTTCCTCGTTTGTGACCCCCAGAGACTCCAGCGACCGCATCTGGATTCAAAACAATGAAGATGACAACAGCAACATCTGGACAACCGCTTCAACATTCATAGTCCTGTGCTTCCTAAGCATTTTCTACAGCACTGCTGTCACTTGGTGGAGGTGAGATGACTTAATTCACCCTCAGTTCAAACTGGTAGAAGGAAGTGGAAAAATCTCGAAATGTTTCAGTGATTAAAATACACATTGACAGAGATGCCCCGCATCATAACATCTGCTTCATTGTTGTATCTCTCTTTTACAGATCAAGTGACGGGTTGAATTTTGGACGCTGTAGATTTCCTTTAGCTAATTATTAAGATCACTTTATGATTGAAATACAATATCTGCTCTTGGTGACTCTAACAATAAAATTCTCTCAGTTTATCATTCTGCACCTGTAACTGAGACAAGCGTGGTCGGTATTTCAGGTTTCAATATGAAATGTACGAGGTTTTTTTGTTGTAATCCAAACTGTAGTTGATAATTTCCCTGTCGTATAAATGTCATGTATGCATCAATGATTTTTCTCGTTCCTTATTCACAATTGTCCATTTACCGATTTGGTTAGCTCCTATTTAATCTTTCTTGTGTCTGTAACAGTTTTACATATATTGGACAGCTCGGAGCAGCTGTGTTCTATTCTCAATGTGAAGCTCAAGCTTTATGTTCACTTTTGTCAACTTTAAAACAAACTCTTCTGAAATTTTTTTTAAATCTTGAATGAAAAATCAACCAATTCTGGCTTTTCTTAACTCCTTTCGCCAAAGCCCATCGACAGAGCTCCATTTTCCCGATAACACTGTTACCCCCTTTTCCCAGAAAGATATTTTCCCCCAGTCATGTCTGGGACGTGGCTGAACTCAAGGCTGTTCAGTGAAAGAGTCACTGTGCCACCCAATGAATCATCTGTGTAAAGACACTTCATCTCTGCCTTTTTGATGATAAACTCCAGAGACAGAACGATTGAACAGCGAGGAGAACCTGGGTGATTTGACACATGAACTGGTCGGTCACCTTCGAGTGTCAGGCAATTCTCAAAAGCAAAGGCTCTGCTTCATCAGAGGCCGATGCAGCACAGTATATGAAAGAATAAATCTTTCTTTACACTGCCCCACCTAACACTGCAACGATCGCTGCAGCGTTGGGTATCAGAGTAAACCTGTCTCTCGATTGTCCGATTAAATACTTCAAAAGCAGGGGCGCCACCGGCAGGATAATAAAAAGCGGGGAGAACAGTGAGAACATCGGAGACTGGGATGTTTACCGCAAAGACATGGAATCGAGTACACATTTCCAAATGATTGCCAGCGTTTGGGGCCTATGTGATATACTCGGGCAAAACACGCAGCAATTCCCAGATCCTGAGATTAATCTGAAGAAACAAATCAGCTGAAATTATGAGAAGTGCTCCCGCATTATACGGCTTATTCTGATACAGATACTCCAGCTTCGCATTTTCTCTTAATGACACAAATAGATATGTTGTCCCCATGTTCTGTTGGAAACGCACACGCTCCAATTTCTGGTGAACATACAGTGACTGTCTGCTTCAAACTGTCCTTTTTGTATCAATTAACACTGTCCCTCTGATTCCTTTTTCGACAAAGCATTATCCCCAATAAACGCCATTCCCTCTGATAGCATCGCTCTGAACTCAATGAACAACATCCCAGGGAACCTTTCTCCCTACTCCATTCCCTCTGACAGCATTGCCCTGAATTCATTGAGCATCATACCAGGGATCCTTCTCCCGGCTCTATTTCCTCTGACTCCATCCCCCTGAACTCACTGAGCATCATCCCTGGAATCCTCTCCCCCTGATCCATTCCCTCTGAAACCATCGCCCTGAGCACATTGAACATCACCCCTGCGATCCTCTCTCCCGGCTCCATTCCTTCTGACAGCATCGCCTCTGAACTCATTGAGCATGATCCCAGGGATCCTCTCTCCCTCCTCCATTCCCTACGACAGCATCGCTCTGAACTCACTGAGCATCACCCCAGAGATTTTCTCTCCCGGCTCCATTCCCTCTGACTCCATCCCCCTGAACTCACTGAACATGAACCCAGGGACCAACTCTCCCTGTTCCATTCCCTCTGGCAGCATCGCCCTGAACTCACTAAGCATCACCCCAGGGATCCTCTCTCCCTGCTCCACACCCTCCAATGGCATCGTGCTGAACTCACTGAACATCACCCCAGGGATCCTTTCTCCCTGCTCCATTCCCTCTGACTCCATCCCCCTGAACTCATTGAGCATCACCCCAGGGATTCTCTCTCCCTTCTCCATCCCCTCGGACTCCTTCCCCCTGAACTCACTGAGCATCACCCGAGAGATCCTCTGTCCCTGCTTCGTCCCTCTGACTCCATCGCTCTGAACTTACTGAGCATCACCCCAAGGAAACTCTATCCCTGCTCCATTCCCTTTGACTCCATCCCCCCGAACTCACTGAGCATCACCCCAGTGACCCTGTCTCCCTGCTCCACACCCTCTGATAGCACCGTCCTGAACTGACTGAACATCACCCCAGGGATCCTCCCTCCCTGCTCCACTCCCTTTGACTCCATCCCCTGAACCCACTCAGCATCACCCCAGGGATCCTGTCTCCCTGCTGCATTCTCTTTGATCCATACCTCTGAACTCACTGAACATCAAAGAACAAAGAACAAAGAACGGTACAGCACAGGAAACAGGTCCTTCGGCCCTCCAAGCCCGTGCCGCTCCTTGGTCCAACTAGACCAATCGTTTGTATCCCTCCATTCCCAGGCTGCTCATGTGACTATCCAGGTAAGTCTTAAACGATGTCAGCGTGCCTGCCTCCTCCACCCTACTTGGCAGCGCATTCCCGGCCCCTACCACCCTCTGTGTAAAAAACGCCCCTCTGATATCTGAGTTATACTTCGCCCCTCTCAGCTTGAGCCCGTGACCCCTCGTGATCGTCACCTCCGACCTGGGAAAAAGTTTCCCACTGTTCACCCTATCTATACCCTTCATAATCTTGTACACCTCTATTAGATCTCCCCTCATTCTCCGTCTTTCCAAGGAGAACAACCCCAGTCTACCCAATCTCTCCTCATAGCTAAGACCCTCCATACCAGGCAACATCCTGGTAAACCTTCTCTGTACTCTCTCTAACGCCTCCACGTCCTTCTGGTAGTGCGGCGACCAGAACTGGACGCAGAACTCCAAATGTGGCCTAACCAGCGTTCTATACAGCTGCATCATCAGACTCCAGCTTTTATACTCTATACCCCGTCCTATAAAGGCAAGCATACCATATGCCTTCTTCACCACCTTCTCCAACTGTGTTGCCACCTTCAAAGATTTGTGGACTTGCACACCTAGGTCCCTCTGTGTTTCTATACTCCTGATGACTCTGCCATTTATTGTATAACTCCTCCCTACATTATTTCTTCCCCCAGAGATCCTCTCTCACTGCTCCATTCCCTCTGATCCATCCCCCTGAACTCACTGAGCATCACCCCAGGGATCCTCCCTTCCTGCTACATTTCGTCTGACTCCATCACTCGGAACTCACTGAGCATCACCCCATGGACCCTGTCTCTCTGCTCCACACCGTCTGATAGCATCGTCCTGAACTCACTGAACATCACCCCAGGGATCCTTCATCCCTGCTCCATGCCCTCTGGCTCCATCCCCCTGAACTCACTGAGCATCACCCCAGGGACCCTCTCTCCCTGCTCCACACCCTATGATAGCATCGTCCTGAACTCACTGAACATCACGCCAGGGATCCGCTCTCCCTGCTCCATTCCCTCTGACTTCATCCCCTGAATTCATTGCGCATCACCCCACGGAACCTCCCTCTCTTTTCCATGCCCTCTGACTCCATCGTCCTGAACTCACTTAGCATCAATCCAGGGATCCTCTCTCCCTACTCCACTCCCTCTGACTTCATCCCCCTGAACTCACTGAACTTCACCGCAGGGAACCTCTCTCCCTGCTCCATTCCCTTTGACTCCATCCCCTGAACTCACACAGCAGCACCCCAGGGATCCTGTTTCCCTGCTCCATTCCCTCTGATCCATCCCGCTGAGCTCACTGAACATCACCCCAGGGATTCTTCCTCCCTGCTCCATGCCCTCTGACTCCATCCCCCTGAACCTGAACTCACTGAGCATCACCCCAGGGACCCTCTCTCCCTGCTCCACACTCTCTCATGGCATCGTCCTGAACTCACTGAACATCACCCCAGGGATCCTCCCTTCCTGTTCCATGCCCTCTGACTCCATCGCCCTGAACTCACTGAGCATCAATCCATGGGTTCTCTCTCCCGGCTTCCTTCCCTCTGATAGCATCGCCCTGAACTCACTTTGCATCGCCCCATGGATCCTGTCTCCCTACTCCACTCCCTCTGACTCCATCCCCCTGAACTCACTGAGCATCACCCCAGGGATCCTCTCTAACTGCTCCACTTCCACTAACTCCATCCCCCTGAACGCACTGAGCATCACCCCAGGGATCCTCTGAAACTGCTCCACTTCGTCTGACTCCATCGCTCTGAACTCACTGAGCACCACCACATGGATCCTATCTCTCTGCTCCATTCCCTCTGTCTCCATCCCCCTGAACTCATTGAGCATCACCCCAGGGAATCTCTCTCCCTGCTCCATTCCCTTGGACTCCTTCCCCCTGAACTCACTGAGCATCACCCCAGGGATCCTCTGTCCCTGCTCCGTCCCTCTGACTCCATCGCTCGGAGCTCACTGAGCATCACGCCAGGGAAACTATATCGCTGCTCCATTCCCTTTGACCCCATCGCCCTGAACTCACTCAGCATCACCCCAGGGATCCTCTCTCTCTGCTCCATTCCTTCTGAATCCATCCCCCTGAACTCACTGCGCATCACCCGAGGAATCCTCTCTCCCTGCTCCACAACCTCTGTTATCATCGTCCTGAACTCACTGAACATCGCCCCACGGATCCTCCCTCCCTGCTCCACTCCCTTTGATTCCATCCCCTGAACCCACACAGCATCACCCCAGTGATCCTGTCTCCCTGCTCCATTCCCTCTGATCCATCCCCCTGAACTCACTGAGCATCACTCCATGGATTCTTTCTCCTGGCCCGCTTCCCTCTGATAGCATCGCCCTGAACTCACTGAGCATCACCCCAGGGATCCTCTCTTCCTGCTACATTTCGACTGACTCCATCACCCTGAACTCAATGAGCATCACCCCAGGGATCCTATCTTACTGCTCCACTTCGTCTGACTCCATGGCCCTGAACTTACTGAGCACCAGATCCTTTCTCTCCGCTCCATTCCCTCTGACTCCATCCCCCTGAACTCACTGAGCATCACCCCAGGGATCCTCTGCCCCGGCTCCATTCCCTTTGATACCATCCCCCTGAAGTCACTGAACATCACCACATGGGTCCTCCCTCCCAGTTCCATTCCCTCTGGCTCCATCCCCCTGAACTCACTGAGCATGACCCCAGGGATCCTCTCTTCCTGTTCCATTCCCTCTGACTCCATCCCCCTGAACTCACTGAGCATCATCCCAGGGATTCTCTCTCACTGCTCCATTCTCTCTGACTCCATCCCCTGAAATCACTCAACTTCACCCCAGGGACCCTCTCTGCCTGCTCCATTTCCTCTGGCTGCATCCCCCTGAACGCACTGAACATCACCTCAGCGATCCTCTCTCCCTGCTCCATCCCCTCTGCGACCATCGCCCTGAACCCACTGAACATCATCCCAGATATCCTCTCTCCCTCCTGTATCCCACCTGACAGCATCCCCTGAAATATCACCCGAGGGATCCTCTCTCCTTGCTCCATTCTCTGACACCATCCCCCTGAACTCATTGAGCATCACCCCAGGGATCCTCTCTCCCTGTTCCATTCCTATGACTGCATCCCCCTGAATTCACTGAATATCACCCGAGGGACCATGTTTTCCTGCTTCATTCACTCTGATACCATCCCTCTGAACTCACTGAACATCACCCCAAGAATCTACCAGTGACTTTCAAAACTTCCCGCCGTGACCATTCTATCCACCTCCATCGCACCATGTTCTTCCGCAGGCTGTTGATGATATCAGCATCTCCTGAGGATTCTGGCCTGGCCCTTTGTATTTTCCAGCATTCTGCTACCTAAAAATGAGACCTTTTTCATTCTAAAATCCTGAAGTTCAGCTTCTAAATCAGAGTTGTTTACAAATCATATCAAGCTACTGGAGAACATAATTAACTGCCTGCAGGCAGGTTCAGAAGAACTCCCCTGAATTGGTAAAGTTGAAATTTAAACTTCCTTTCTGCTCGAATCTCTTTTACTCATCATGTCCACCGGCTCACGCAGCCATGGGCCGTTTTCCCTAACTCTGTTACTTTTACCTTCAGATGGTATCACTCCCCATCGCTATGTTCTTCCCCAGTCTCGGGAGATTCCACGTTGGTCAGGGCGACCGTTTGTTGATGAGGGTCTGCAACGAGCTGCCAGAGGTAGTAATAGTGCTGGGTACAATTTTGTCTTTTAAAAAGCATTTAGACAGTTACTGGGGCAAAATGGGTACAGAAGGATATGGGCCAAATGTGGACAATTCGGACTATCTTCGTGGTAAAAACTGGGCGGCATGGATAAGTTGGGCCGGAGGGCCTGTTTCCATGCTGTAAATCTCTGTGACTCTTTGACACAATTCTTCATGGTCACAATTGCACATCATTAGTTATATTGCATTCGATACTGCCTTATTTTGTATTGTGCAAGGCCTTGCCTTTATTTAAATCACACAAGATAGAGTTCAGTTACGAGCGTATTTGAGACACTGACTCTTTTCATAGTGGTTAGCACAGCTGCCTCATAGCGCCAGGGACCTGGCTTCAATTCCCGACTTGGGTCACTGTCTGTGTGGAGTTTGCACGTTCTCCCTGTGTCTGCATGGGTTTCCTCTGGGTGCTCCGGTTTCCTCCCACAGTCCAAAGATGTGCGGGTTAGGTGGATTGGCCATGCTAAATTGCCCCTTAGTGTCAGGGGGACTAGCTAAGGTAAATACATAGGATTATGGGGATAGGGCCTGGGTGGGATTGTTGTTGGTGCAGACTCGATGGACCGAATGGCCTCCTTCGGCGTTGTGGGATTCTATCATTCTATAATCTGAGACTCCGCTTCATTCTTAAACGTGCTCAGGTCTGTATGACATTAGTTCCTACCTTTGGTAGGAAAATACTTAACCTTGCCTTAATTTTATTACACTCAACATTTCTAAAGGAGATTTGATCCTGTTTTGTGAGTACATGGGGGCATATTTCGGATCAGTTACACTCGTTTGTTTCTATCATTCTTGACCATCCAATTTCACTGTTTATATTACAGGAGACCAAGGGTGATGCACCCCCCTCCCCCCAGCGCCCAATCACACTCAGTCGGCAAACACTGAATGGAAAGAAAGAAAGAAAGAAAGAAAGAAAGAAAGAAAGAAAGAAAGAAAGAAAGAAAGAAAGAAAGAAAGAAAGAAAGAAAGAAAGAAAGAAAGAAAGAAAGAAAGAAAGAAAGAAAGAAAGATGAAAGAAAGAAAGCAATTCTGGACGCCACATGCCAGAAGAATGTGGATGCTTTGGAGAGGGTGCAGAAAACAGTTAGCAGGATGGTGCCTGGTATGGAGGGCATTAGCTGTGAGGAGAGGTTGGCAAAACTTGATTTGTCCTCACTGAAACAACAGTGGCTGAGGGGCGATCTGATAGAAGTCGACAAGAATATGAGGGGCATGGACAGCGTGGATAGCGAGAAGTGTGTTCCCAGGGTGGAAGTGTCATTTAGGAGGGGGTATAACTTTAAGATGCGAGTGGCAAGGTTTAAAGGAGATGTACGAGACAAGTGTTTGACACAGACGGTGGAGACGTAGTGAAAGCAGATATGATAGTGATTTTTAAGGGGTGTCTTGACAAATACATGAATAGGACGTGAATAGAGGTATATGGTCTCTGGAAGGGTAAGCGGTTTTAGTTCACACGGGCAGGATGGTCGATGCAGGCTTGGAGGGCCGAAGTGCCTGCTCCTGTGCTGTAATTTTCATTGTTCTTTGTTCTTTGCTGATGTAATGCAGGAAACGCAGCAGCAAACGTGCATTGAGCACCCTCTACCCCCACACAAAAGAAAGTAATGAGAGAAATAAGCACACACTGATTTCTGTGTTGTTAAATGAGGGAGAACAAAATCTGGTTTTAATGTTATGACATTGCATTTGAAAGGGCAAACACAGACCGTGATTTACCATTTCATCCAGTATATGGTCCACGCCTGAGTTCAGGACTCCTTCAATGTTGACAACACAGAACACTAAGTTTCGTGCCCGAAATACATGGAGGGTGGAATGTTGAACGTGGGACATCCAAGATCTTGTGTGTGTATGTGTGTGCGTGTGTGTGTGTGTGTGTGTGTGTAGAGAGAGAGAGAGAGACAGATAGAAAGAGAAAGACAAAGAGATAAAGAGAACCAGAGAGACAGACAAATAGATAAAGAGAGACGGAGAGACAGACAAAGAGATAAAGCGAAACAGAGAGACAGCGACAGCGACACACTGGGCCACTCTGATGTTCCTGGGAAATAATTATTTTTTTCTTCTATTGTTTAAAACCACCAGTGAGCATGGTGAAGGGACAGATCAGCAATTTCCTAAGCTCCTCTCTAAACTTGTTCTGGGCGACTGCGTAGATGAAGACGTTGTTGCAGGAACTGAGTGTCTGGAGCATGTTAGCTGCCTCTTGAAGGATATAGTCTGCGTTATTGAAATCCAGGCTGGTGAGGTAGCCTGCACTTGCGAGCCGTGCATAGAGGAAATGTCCGACATAAGTGACCCACAGGAGAAGAAAGCTGAGTGAGATGGCGAAGAGCAGGACAATGGACCTCCTGCGGTTTTCCATCTCTGGGTCTCCATGGTTCTCGGTGCCGCGGAGTCTCCTACGGGCTCTGCTGGCCGCTAAGATGAGTCTTACAGTCAGGACGTTGAGTAGCAGGATGAGGAGGAATGGAAGAAACGGGGTTAAGATTTTGTCGAGCCAGTCATAGGCCAGCCAGGCTGGAGCTGTGTAGAAGGTGACCTTCATGTCGCAGAACCAGGGCACCCCGTCCAGGGTGTACAAGGGCTGGTAGACGAAGTAGTAAGGGAAGTTTTCCACACAGCTTAGGGCACAGACTATTCCTATAGCCCGCAATGCTGTTTTCTCGGTGCAGTATCTCGTCTTCAGGCTGTGACAGCAGATGGCCACGAAACGGTCGATGGTGAAAGCCACAGTCAGCCAAACTGACACATCCCGAGTCGCAAAAACCAGCAAGGCGCTGACTCTACACCCGGGTGTGGTGGATAGGACACTGTTAGAAAAGTAGATGCGGCCAATCCGATTGAGGATGACGGCAGTAATGATGACCAGGAAATCGCTCACCGCTATTGCCACCAGGTAGTAAGTGATGCACCGGGAGAGTCCACAACGTCCTCGGCATAAGATTACAATCGCCAACAAGTTGGCTGTGAGATAAAAAGAGTGAACAGTTACAGAGCCAGAATCCAAACACCAGCTACTGACTCACCCAATCAGTTACCGACTCCATCCTGATCTTACCCCTTACCACCCCCAGACTCCAGCAGTTGGCATTCGTTCAATATCAAATGCTGACCTAAAAATGTGTCATTGTAGACAGCATTGCAACCCGAGCCCGCCACAAACTCTGTTTTCTGGTCAGCTCAAATTTAGCTCATTTCAAAAAATTGCTGCTGATGCCGTTATTCATGATAGGCCCAGTCCATCAATCAAGTCTATGCTCGCTGGTCTTCATTGGTTCGCAGTCCTGCAATGTCTCCTTTCTCAGAATTTCATTCTTCTCATCTTGAATTCCTTCCATATTCTGGTCACTCCAGGTCCCTGTAACTTCCTGCAGCCAACTGAATTCACAGTTTACCTCCAACTCTGCCCCGTTGTGTGTTTATCCTGCCATTGCAGTTATGCCTTCAGCTGCCGAGGCCCTAATCTCTGTAAATTCTGTTTTCAACAGCTGTTTCTCGCCATCCTCCTTTAGGACGTTCATTTTACCCTGACTATTTGATCTACTTATGTCGTTCGGTTTCAAATGTCTTTGATAAAGTTCCCGCCATACGTACTGCAGTGGCTGAAGAAACAAGAACAACTATACCTTTCTTACTGGCAACTGTAGATAAGCAATAAATGTTGACCTGGCCACGGACACCCACAAAAATATCCAAAATAAAAGTCAACTGTACAAAACCGATCAGCACAAGAAAAACATGCATAGCAAATTTAAAATCTTGATTCTCCATTCAGGGAACCCTACAGTGCAGAAGGAGGCCATTCAGCCCATCGAGTCTGCACTGACAACAATCCCACCCAGGCACTAACCCCATGAGCTCATGCATTTACCCTAGCTACTCCCCCTGAAAATAAGAGGCAATTTAGCATGGCCAATCCACCTAACCTGCACATCTTTGGACTGTGGAAGGAAACCGGAGCATCCCCTTGAAGCCTTTCCTGAAATAATTCCTATAACCCCATTAACATTGAGGGCTGCCCAGTAATACATCAAGGCATTGTAACTATTAAGTCGATGCCGACGTCGTGCTGTAAATTCTTGTAATCACGATAAGATTTTAAAAAAATA
This sequence comes from Mustelus asterias, assembly GCF_964213995.1. Taxonomy (NCBI): domain Eukaryota; kingdom Metazoa; phylum Chordata; class Chondrichthyes; order Carcharhiniformes; family Triakidae; genus Mustelus; species Mustelus asterias. The sequence goes on from NC_135830.1 coordinate 4,664,239, forward strand.
TTCAATTTCATTTAATTCAAAGAATGCAGTGTAATAGTTAATTCGCCGATGCTGTAATAAGATCACTGCATGGAAATGCATGTTACTTCGCTGTTATGCGGTATTATTGCAAAATAGCATTCAGAACACCAGCGAATTTTACGACATCTAATGAAACTCAAAGTCGAAAATATAATAGATGCAAAGCCATCAATTATAATCCAAATTAGGCAACCCAATAAAATGCATTTCTAACTTTGTGTGCAGCACAGTAATTTGAATAATGTCTTGGAATATTCCCTGATTCAATCAAATAAATCATAGAATTTACCATTACATTTTAAAATATCAAACAAGGCACCTATAGACGTATATTGGTACCCGGTTGAAGTCCCTTAAACTCATCATTGCTGAATAGTAGATACAATGAGCCCGTTCCTGAAAGAGAAGAGACACAATTTATTGTTCTTTTTAAACAACATAAATAACTTATTTGTGATCCATCACTTACCAGGGGCACCGATAGAAGCAAGAACAGGATAACAAATGGCATAGAAGAGGCCTTTCGCTGGTCCGTGCATCGTCTCTCAGAAACTAGACGGTTCTCAGAAGCTTAATGCTTAGCTCTGGGACACATTCAATGAGGCCCTCATTTATTCTGAATCAGAATCTCTTGGGGGCAATTAAGTAACAAACTGCAGCTTACTTACGTTTCGGTAAATAAACACATCAACTCACCATTTCACGTCTTCCACTTGCCACATTGGCAGCGTGGACGATTCCTTTCTTATAGATGGCCGGAATTTATGCGCCTGAATGTTTCACACACATAATTTTTAAAAAGTTTCAAGTTTAACGAACAAATAATTCTTCAATTTCTTCCATTTCAAAATAGTTGACTTTGTTTAAAAGCTGGCGATGGTCAATCTCAAATAACCACAATGGGATCTGTATTACCCGGTGACTTGATTCCTATTTTTGGTCAGTTATGTTTGCAATTCAGTGAGGGAGAGACAAACAGAGATACAGAGAGAGAGAGAGAGAGAGAGAGAGACAGAGAGAGACACACAGAGAGAGAGAGGCACAGGGAGAGAGAGAGACATACACAGAGAGAGAGAGAGAGACAGAGAGACAGAGAGAGAGACAGAGACATACACAGAGAAAGCGAGAGACAGTGAGAGAGAGAGTCAGAGAGAGAGACACACACACAGAGAGACAGAGAGAGAGAGAGACACGCAGAAAGAGAGAGAGACGCAGAAAGAGAGAGACACACACACACACACACGGACAGAGAGAGAGAGAGAGAGAGACGCACACAGGGAGGGAGAGAGAGAGAGAGAGAGACGTGCACAGAGAGAGAGAGAGAGAGACAGAGACCCACGGGGAGAGAGAGAGAGACACACACACGCACAGATAGAGACACGCACACACACACATTCAGAGAGAGAGGGAGACGCACAAAGAGAGAGAGAGAAACATGCACAGAGAGAGAGAGAGAGACCCACGGGGAGAGAGAGACACATACACACACGCACAGATAGAGACACACACACACACGCAGAGAGAGAGGGAGACGCACAAAGAGAGAGAGAGAGAGAGAAACATGCAGAGAGAGAGAGAGAGAGAGAGAAAGACACACACACACACACACACACACACACAGACACGCACACACACACACACACAGAGACACGCACACACAGAAAGAGAGACACATGAACAGAGAGAGAGAGAGAGACATACACAGAGAGAGGGAGAGACAGAAAGAGAGACAGAGAGAGAGAGACATACACAGAGAGAGGGAGAGACAGTGAGAGAGAGAGTCAGAGAGAGACACACACAGAGAGACAGAGAGAGACACACACACACACACGGACAGAGAGAGAGAGAGATAGACGCACACAGAGAGGGAGAGAGAGAGAGAGAGACGCGCACAGAGAGAGAGAGAGAGACCCACGGGGAGAGAGAGACACACACACACGCAGAGAGAGAGGGAGACGCACAAAGAGAGAGAGAGAAACATGCACAGAGAGAGGGAGAGGGAGACGCACAGAGAGAGAGAGAGAGAGAGACACGCACACAGAGTGAGAGACACGCAAGAACAGAGAGAGAGAGAGAGACGCACAGAGAGAGAGAGAGACACACACACACACGTGGACACACACACACACACAAAGGGAGAGAGAGTCAGACACACAGAGAGGGAGAGAGACAGACACACATAGGCAAAGGGATCTGGGTGTGCAGTTACACAGGTCACTGAAAGTGGCAATGCGGGTGGAGAAGGTAGTCAAGAAGGCATACGGCATGCTTGCCTTCATCGGCCGGGGCATTAAGTTTAAAAACTGGCAAGTCATATTGCAGCTTTATAGAGCCTTAGTTAGGCTGCACTTGGAACATAGTGTTCAATTCTGGTCGCCACACGACCAGAAGGATGTGGAGTCTTTGGAGAGGGTGTAGAAAAGATTTACCAGGATGTTACCTGGTATGGAGGGCATTAGCTATGAGGAGAGATTGGATAAACTTGGTTTGTTGTTACTGGAACAACGGAGGTTGAGGGTCGACCTGATAGAAATCTACAAGATTATGAGAGGCATGGACAGAGTGGATAGTCAGAAGATTTTCGGTTATGAATTTTAGGTTATGGAAAACAACTGAGCACATACGCCCGGCTCGCTCGGTCGGTCGCGCATGAGACACTTAATCTTAGGGTCGTGGGTTCGAGCCACACGTTGGGCGTCATTGCTTTAAACTTTGCCCCATTCCTGGGTGAATTCCAGATTTCCATTCGTCCAGAAGTGTCATCGCTCAAACTGAGTCTTTCTCCTTTCCACTTTGTTTATCTCACTGTTGTGGGTTTGTGACTGAAAACTGCCTCCAGTTCAGTGGAAAGCGAGGAGTTTAGCGCTGAATTCAGCGAGAGATTTTGTTCTCATTTATTATGAGATTTAAACCCAGATCTGCGAGATTGTGTCAGTGGGAACAATAAGCATCTCCATTGTCACTCAATCGCTGCAGCCTTCCATCCTATCAAAGGACCATTTGTTCTTTCCTCCTCTCTCTCTCTCTATTTTCCTTGACTCTGTACTTGTTTGTAAACAATTAAATCACTAATTTCTTCCAGTTAGTGTCAAAGGTCAGCAACCTGAATCATTCACTCTCTTTCCCTCTCCACAGAAGCCGTTGGAGTTGATGAGCGCTTCCAACATTTTCTGTTTTGAGGGGGATTTGCAACAACTGCAATTCCTTGTTTTGGATCACAGTGGATCACTTTCCTCTGACTGAACCTTACCTGTTTAAACAGTTGAAGGACTGAGGTTTTAAATAATAATATACCAGAATATGTCACCCTGTTTGACATGAAGTGAAACAAAATGAGAATTAATCATTCCATAAAATGCTGCTAATGCAATATATATTTCATTGTCAATGCCAGCATTTGTTGTCCATCCCTAATTCCCACTGATACACTGCTCTCGTACAACTCATGAATTAAGAAGATTGTGTATCGCTTCTTGATCGAAAACCGGAGCGATACTTGTGGCAAGTTGAACAGCAAGGAGGAAAAATCTGCCCCATTCCACGATCCTGTCAATTACCCACAACATTTCACATTTACATCAAGAAGTCTCACAACACTATTTGGAATCAGGAGCTTTCGGGGCGCTGATAAAATACAGCAAATTTATTTTATTATTGGAGCAAATGACCCTGTTGGACTTTAACATGATGCTGTGAGAATTCTTATTATGCCCATCCCAGTCCAACGCCGTTATCTCGACGTCATACTTACATTGCAATTGCTGGTACCTCCTGTCAGAATGAGTGAGCGACCTTCTACTGCATTAGATTTCACTGTAGCTCACCACATTCTCAGAGTAATGTTTGTTATAAACCTTATTGTGGTAAATCTGTTGAAAAACTTCAGCTTATCACTGCTCTGCTTTCATCACACTGGAAGCTAATGTGAAAAGAAGAACAATTTCAAAGCTGAACAACGTGCACAAGGCTGGAAGGAGAATACGACTGTGAATAATTGGCACTGTGCATATTCCTCTACTCAGTATCTGGGAGAATCAGGAAGATGAAATCCTAGTGGTATGTTGGTTGGGATTCGGCGCTTTCACGGTCACAGATCGGCTTCAATATGCTAAGATTTAAAGTTTTTGATAATCCGTTTAACAAACCTGAATTGTTTCCTGATCGAAAACAGCTCGGTCATAAGCAGTGGAGTTCGATCTATAGTTTTGTGTCCGAATTGGAAATGTCACATGAGCAACAGTTGAAGAATAAACACAGATAGTGAAGGACAGTGATAGGCTGCAAAGCGCTGCCAAGAGAGCTGGGGATGCAAGGTCAAATCTGTGTGACAATGGGGTAGATTTTATCGATTAGATTGACACAGCTATCTCCTCGACCTGGATCCAAATCTCAGCCAAATCACAAGAAAACTTCTCGCTAACTTAAGCGCTAAGCTCTTCGACTTCACTGAGAAACCAGTAACTGTGAGACAAAGCGGGATGCAGTCTGACCGCTCGATCCCCCTCCACCACTTAATAAGACTATGCTGGACCCAGAGCGCTCTTTTACAGTTGAGGCGGTATAACTCAGTGATCGAGCATTTGACTGCAAATCAAGAGGCCTTCGGCTCAAATCCGAGTGCCCTCGTCCTTGTTTAATTGGTACTCTTTTTAAAAAATTATAACTGTCTTTCATTGGCTGCAAAGCGCGTTGTGACGTCCAACAAACGGGAAATTGGTTAATGACAATCGTCAGTGGAAACAGTTTGTGCCTATCTGCTCTATCAAAAGGAACTTTCCCATGTTCAGAGATGCGAGTAACCACGAAATCACAGCAACACTGTGGGGAGTAAAATAGTCAAAGGGGCTTGCATAGTGTTGTGAACGATGTGGCCACGTTCTAAACTTTGTTTTACAAAAAGAGAATTAGGGTTGGATATATCCCCGACTCGCTGACACCCTAATATAGAGTGTCTTAGTCTAAGTGGCAGAATTCGTTATTGCGTTCGACCCTTAAGCAAATGGTTGGTCGTCAGTACATCCAGGGGCGGCGGCTGTACTTTTATTTTCCCCATAAGCATTCATTGTCGCGCAGTTCCGGCTTGTGAACCGAGGCAACAATCAAAATATTTCTCAAGTGTTGCCGCTCTACTGTTGTCAGGTGTTGTCAACATTGCTTATTTAATGGATATTCATATCATACCTATTACATGGTATAATATATATTCATTTCAAATATGCAATTAAAGTTAAGAATTAGAGTCTTGGTTGGATGTGTCTGTGTGTCATTTCTCCGATGAGTCCTCATCTGAGACTGGGAAACAATCTCTCAGTATTCTGTCGACTTCAATAAGATTGTCTCTCAGTCTTCTAAACTCCAGGGAATTTCAACCCAACGTACACAGCCCCTCATCCCAGGAGAACTCTCTCACCGCAGGAACCTACCAAGTGGACGGTCTCCAATGGAAGGGTAGCCTTTCCTTTATAAAAAAGCATTGTTGATATCAAAAATGCACTGAATATTTCACACTTGCTCCCAACAAAACCCTGTATAAATGTAAATGGGCGTTTTTATTCTTGTACAGCAATCTGTTGGCAATAAAGACCAAAATGGCATTTCCCTTCCTATTGTTTGCTGCACCACCATGCTAACTTCCTGCGTTCCTTGTACAAACACACCCAAATCTCTTTCAACATAAACGCTTATAACTAGGAAAGACGATGGCCTAGTGGTTTTATCAGGAGACGATTAATCCAGGAACTCACCCAATTTTATTGGGCCCCGGTTTTGAATCCTGCCACGGCACGTTGTGGAATTTGTATTCAATTAAAACTATCTGGAATTAAGAATCTACTGATGACCATGAAACCATTGTCGATTGTCGGAAAAAAAAACATGGAGTTCGGTAATGTGCTTTAGGGGAGGAAATCTGCCTTCCCTTATCCGGCCTGGCCAACATTGATTCCAGAGCTGTAGCAAAGTGGTTGACTCTCAACTGTCCCAGGGCAACCAGGATGGGCAATAAATGCTGGCCAGCCGGCGACGCCAATTTCTAATTAATTAAAAAATAAGTAGGTCACCTGTACACACATTGTCTGGTCTTCCTCAGTTTATGAACAAGAGAATATCTTTTTGGGCAACATGGTGGCACTGCTGCCTCACAGCGCCAGGGACCCGGTTTCAATTCCCGGCATTGGTTACTGTGTGCAGAGGCTGCATGTTTTTCCCGTGTTGCGTGGGTTTCCTGCGGGTGCTCCTTCTTATTCTCACAGTGTGAAAGGTGTGCCGGTTCGGTGCATTGGCCATGCTAAATTCGCTGTCAATTTACCCGAGAAGGTGCCGGTTCTGCCGACGAGGGAATTGTCACGGAAACGTCATTACAGTATTAATATAAGCTTAATTTTGCCACTAATAAAAAAAACCTTTAAATTGTCCAACCTTATACCCGATGCGGTCCAACCACTGAGTTATGGAGCCAATTCCTGAGCCCAGCGCGGAGTTAGTGTATCATCATCAGTGGAGCAAAGAAGAGGTTGAATTTTCAGGTGGGTGATATTTGATGGATATGGAAATATCCGAGGTGGAGAACAAAGAGTTAATCGATGCAACTTGAAAGCAACTTGTGTGTCAGTTGCTTTTGTGATAAATGTCTGCCTTCTTCAGAGTTTATTGTTATTGTTACATCTCTGCATTTTCCAGCTCTGAAACAATTCATCCAGCTGCGGATTAATGTTGTTTCTCCCTTAACAGACACTGTGACGCGTGTTTTCGTTTAATGAAGAGTTAAATAGGAAGTTATTCACTTCTTGCCTGGGACTCCAACGCGGAACATGGCGCCGAAACCTGACCACAGCACGCCAGGAAAGCTAACATCAGAGATTTGAAATTCGTTGATAACCATTTCTGTCTTCATAGAACAGTACAGCACAGAACAGGCCCTTCGGCCCACGATGTTGTGCCGAGCTTTATCTGAAACCAAGATCAAGCTATCCCACTCCCTATCATCCTGGTGTGCTCCATGTGCCTATCCAATAACCGCTTAAATGTTCCTAAAGTGTCTGACTCCACTATCACTGCAGGCAGTCTATTCCACACCCCAACCACTCTCTGCGTAAAGAACCTACCTCTGATATCCTTCCTATATCTCCCACCATGAACCCTATAGTTATGCCCCCTTGTAATAGCTCCATCCACCCGAGGAAATAGTATTTGAACGTTCACTCTATCTAGCCTCATCCCTTCATTTCAAGTCACTTTCGCTACTGACATTGTCACACAGTCATTCCAACATCTTATAACCAACTGAAACAAATTATGTCTTCTTGCTTCATGTTCAAATACTTTCGCCTCCAGAAAATCAGTAGGTGCTGAGCAAAGTGCCGTTTAGTTAAAAATTTATCATCAATTCCGGGCTATAGCGGTGGAAACATTGACTCTGAACCACTAGACCACCCAGGCTCCACTATCACTGGCTCAATGTTGCCTTGTCCACGATTCCTGGTGTCATGTAATCCATCCTACCTTGTGCTCTATCACAGAAATGCTTTTTTTCCCCTTCCGCTGAGTGATTCCTGACTTTACAATCAGAAAATACTGAGAATACTCAGTCGGTCAGTTCATGGTTAGTGACAAACGCGCAAATAATTCCAGTCGTCGAATCCCTCTGAAATTAAAAACATTTGGATTTTTTTCTGTGAAGGCAAAATACTGCGGATGCTGGAACCTGAAAGGAAAATAGAAAAATGCTGGAAAATCTCAGCAGGTCTGACAGCATCTGTAGAGAGAGAATAGAGCCAACATTTCGAGTCCGGAGCTATGACGAAGGGTCATCCAGGCTTGAAACGTTGGCTCTAATCTCTCTCCACAGATGCTATCAGGTCTGTTTAGATCTTCCAACCTTTTCTCTGCATGATGAAAGCATTTCTGCCGGGATTAAACTGGGGACCTTTCGTGTGTAAGGCGAATGTGACAATCACAACACCACAGAAACATTGCGATGCAATGATTCAAGGAAACTGGTTCCAAAACCCGTTAATTGCCAACAATAATTTACGTTTGAGTTGCATGGAATTCGTGTGAAAACAAAGGTATTTCGTAAAGTAATTAACTGGACATATAAGAACATAAGAAATAGGAGCAGGAGTAGGCCATCTAGCCCCTCGAGCCTGCCCCGCCATTCAAAAAGATCATGGCTGATCTGAAGAGAATCAGTTCCACTTACCCGCCTGCTCCCCATATCCCTTAATTCCCTTATCGATCAGAAATCTATCTACCCGTGATTTAAACATATTCAACGAGGTAGCCTCCACCACTTCAATGGGCTGAGAATTCCAGAGATTCACTACCCTCTGAGAGAACAAGTTCCCCCTCAACTCTGTTCTGAACCGGCCCTCGCTTATTTTGAGGCTGCGCCCTCTAGTTCTGATTTCCCTTCTAAGTGGAAAGAATCTCTCTACCTCGACCTCATCCAGCCCCTTCATGATCTTATATGTCTCTATAAGATCACCCCTCAGCCTTCCAAACTCCAACGAGTACAGACCCAATCTGTTCAATCTCTCCTCATAAGCTACACCCCTCATCTCCGGTATCAACCTGGTGAACCTTCTCTGCACTCCCTCCAAGGTTAATATATCCTTTCGCAAATAAGGGGACCAAAACTGCACACAGTACTCCAGTTGCGGCCTCACCAGTGCCTTGTATAGTTGCAGCAAGACCTCCCTGTTTTTATATTCTATCCCCCTCGCGATAAAGGCCAACATTCCATTCGCCTTCTTAATCACCTGCTGCACCTGCAGACTGAGTTTTTGCGATTCGTGCACAAGGACCCCCAGGTCCCTCTGCACAGTAGCATGATGTAATTTTTTTTCCATTTAAATAATATTCCAATTTACTATCATTGTTATTATTATTATAATTATTATTATTATAGCGGTGATGAGATTGAATCACACGCTTCAACCAGTATTACTGCACTGTAAGTAGTCTCACAGCACCAGGTTGAAGTCCAACAGGCTTATTTGGTAGCACGAGCTTTCGCAGCACTGTCCCTTCATCAGGTGACTCAGGTGATGAAGGGGAAGTGCTCCGAAAGCTTGTGCTACCAAATAAACCGGTTGGAATTTAACCTGGTGTTGTGAGGCTACTTACTGTGCTTACCCCAGTCCAACGCCGGCAACGCCACATCATTACTGCTCTGAGCTCATCAACGCTACGAGCAGAACCTATTGATGCCGTATCTGGTATTGCCAGTGAACAGAATTAATGGAGTAGAATTGGGTCGCATGACCCATTGAGCCTCCTCCATGACTTAATCAAGGCAGATCCACAGCCTCAATCCCAATTTCCCAGCTTATCCCGATAGCCCTTCATTCACTTACATTCCAACAACTCTCCACCTCAACCTTCAATGTCCTCATCAACTGAAGATCCACAGACCTCCGTGCGGCTACAGAATTGATGCAAGATGGCGCCCGAGCGAGGTGACCTCTTGCAAGCTGTGCCCAGCATACCTTCTAACTCTATCTTTTACTCCTGATCTATGCTTCTAAAACTTCATTCCAACTCCTTTAAACTCTCTAACAATGCTTTAATTCAATTTCTTACACCCCAGCTATGACTGTAACACTACATTCTGCACTCTCTCGTTTCCTTCTCTATGAACTGTATGTTTTCTCTGAATAGCGTGCAATAAACAATACTTTTCGCTGTATGCTCATACATGTGACAATAATAAGTCAAAGAATTACAAGGCTTTACAAGCCTTTGAGTGAAGAAATGTCTCCAGACCTCAGTCAGAAATGGCTGAAACATTATCCAGAAAATGTGAGCCCAGAGTCCCTTACTGAGGCACTTTTTGCAACCCTATAACCGTAACATCACTCATTTGCCATGGCTAATCCATCCAGCCTACATCAGCTGCACCGTGAGTGTGACAGTGAAAGCCGAAAAGCAACAATATGCCAGTGGCGACTTGCTGAGGGCGATTTTTCAATAAATGGTGAAGAACAAATTAACATTTTGTCTGCTCCAATCCAGTTCATATGCAACAACGATCTAGAATCGGGGGAAATTAAAAAAAAAAATTAACTTCGATTATGTTTCGACCTTATTTTAAATCGGGGGGGGGGGGGGGGGGGCGGGCATCGTATCTGAAATGAACATGTTAACTCCTACAATCCAGAAACTCTGCTCATGACCAATGCGACCGACCTAGAATATCAAACCGTGCAGTCAGATTGCAATTTAAATCTTTGTTTTGGAGAATTATAATTCTGTTGAAAACCTTAGCCATATGGCAGATTCATCAATCTAACATAAGATTCAGAAAATAACATTTGTCCCGAATTTTATCTCTTTCTCCATGACTGCAGTTGCAGAATATTAGTCAAGCACTGGGGCAGTGTAAATGGCACATGGCTGTGAGATAATGTGATTCCTTAATATTTAATAACACTGAGAGATGGGACAGCTGCTTTGAAAAGGTTTTGTCTGTTTTTGTAAACACAATAATCAGTATACTTCAGAAACACAGGTGACACATGGAAGTGTTTAGAATTTGATGCGTGTCCACAGATTCTGCCAAACCTGCTGGGAATTTCCACCATCTAATGCTTGTATTATAAATACAGGTTTTATCAGAACATAAAACACACCGCAAGGCGGCAATGATGAATGAAATGGTCCCACAAACTGTTCACGTGTAACTTTCAATTTCCAAAACCCACCAATCTCATCATTGCTGACCCTGTGAAACTTACCTTGCATTCATCTCTCAAAGCACTGAAACGCCTCAAATGTGAACTATCTGCTCTCAAGCTCAAGACTTTGCAATTATAAAAACAGCATTCTGGTGAAAGTTTAACAGTTTCCTCATTCCACTGATTATTGTCGACTTGCTGTGTATTACCCTCGTTGAACACATTTCAGGTTGGGACAGACAGATTCTTGATCTATCTGAGAAAGAAGGGGAGTGCGCAGAAAAATGGCAACCCAATATCAAACATGGGTTAAAGTTTCGAGTTCAGTTATTGAGTTTAATAATATTTGAAATATATAAATTGTTACAAATAATATCTTAGAGATAAAAGTTCAATAAATTAACATCGGCTAACAGTAGAGGCAGAAACATAAGAACATAAGAAATAGGAGCAGGAGTAGGCCATCTAGCCCCTCGAGCCTGCCCCGCCATTCAATAAGATCATGGCTGATCTGACGTGGATCAGTACCACTTACCCGCCTGATCCCCATAACCCTTAATTCCCTTACCGCTCAGGAATCCATCCATCCGCGCTTTAAACATATTCAGCGAGGTAGCCTCCACCACCTCAGTGGGCAGAGAATTCCAGAGATTCACCACCCTCTGGGAGAAGAAGTTCCTCCTCAACTCTGTCTTAAACCGACCCCCCTTTATTTTGAGGCTGTGTCCTCTAGTTTCAACTTCCTTACTAAGTGGAAAGAATCTCTCCGCCTCCACCCTATCCAGCCCCCGCATTATCTTATAAGTCTCCATAAGATCCCCCCTCATCCTTCTAAACTCCAACGAGTACAAACCCAATCTCCTCAGCCTCTCCTCATAATCCAAACCCCTCATCTCCGGTATCAACCTGGTGAACCTTCTCTGCACTCCCTCCAATGCCAATATATCCTTCCTCATATAAGGGGACCAATACTGCACACAGTATTCCAGCTGCGGCCTCACCAATGCCCTGTACAGGTGCATCAAGACATCCCTGCTTTTATATTCTATCCCCCTCGCAATATAGGCCAACATCCCATTTGCCTTCTTGATCACCTGTTGTACCTGCAGACTGGGCTTTTGCGTCTCATGCACAACGACCCCCAGGTCCCTTTGCACGGTCGCATGTTTTAATTTGTTTCCATTGAGATAGTAATCCCATTTGTTATTATTTCCTCCAAAGTGTATAACCTCGCATTTCTCAACGTTATACTCCATTTGCCATATCCTCGCCCACTCACTCAGCCTGTCCAAATCTCTCTGCAGATCTTCTCCGTCCTCCGCACGATTCACTTTTCCACTTATCTTTGTGTCGTCTGCAAACTTCGTTACCCTACACTCCGTCCCCTCCTCCAGATCATCTATATAAATGGTAAACAGTTGCGGCCCGAGTACCGATCCCTGCGGCACGCCACTAGTTACCTTCCTCCAACCGGAAAAACACCCATTTATTCCGACTCTTTGCTTCCTGTCGGATAGCCAGTCCCCAATCCACTTTAACACACTACCCCCAACTCCGTGTGCCCTAATCTTCTTCAGCAGCCTTTTATGGGGCACCTTATCAAACGCCTTTTGGAAATCCAAAAACACCGCATACACCGGTTCTCCTCCATCAACCGCCCTCGTCACATCTTCATAAAAATCCAACATGTTCGTCAAGCACGACAAATCCAACATGTTCGTCAAGCACGACAAACAAACGATAAGTCTTTTTTAGTGTTGTCCAAGGACTCAGTGACAAACAAAATCCGAGAGGCAATGAAAGCAGATGGAGAGAAAAAGTGGTGAAAGCGCCGTCCCTGGATGGTTTCGAACCACCAACCTTTCAGTTAACAGCCGAACGCGCTGACCTATTGCACCACAGAGACTGACACACCCAAACGTCACATGGCATCCTAAATCAGGGTGTCAGCGTGTTGGCTGCAAATTCGACGCCAATTCAATTTCACCAAACCTGACACAGAAACACCAAATGATGATATCGTTTACAAATCTAAACATGTATCTTTAACTATTTTACCCCATAGTGTTGCTGGGTGTAATGGTTAATCCTTTCTCCTCACATGGGAAAAGGGCCGTTTGATAGAGCAGGGAGGGATAGACTGTTCCCACTGACTGGCCTCAGTAACAGAGGACAAGGATTGAAGATCATGAAATGTTTGCATTTATATAGAACATCTCCCGACCAGCGGACGTCAGAAAGCGCTTTCCAGCCAATGAAAGGCAGTTTTTATTGAAAAAAAAATCAATTAAGCGTGGAAGGAGGCATTCGATTTGAATGCAGAAACTTCTTGACCTGCGCTCAAATGCTCCACCCCTCAGCTATATTCCCTTAATACCAAGCTCTGTTTTGTCGCTCCTTAGCCCTCTGTCTCGCGTGTTCCTTGTTCCTCTGTGGTTACATACACGAAGGGCGTAAACACGTTTTTTTTTACCATCACAGACTCTATTCACTTACTTTATAAATCTTCATGATAAATGTACAGAAGATGGCAAAGGCTTCAAGTTGCGAGATGAAATTGATCCTGAGTGGAGGCAGCTTATTGACTGAGTTCCCGTATGTTCCATTGTGGAAGATGATCACAAATTTTCTTTGATCAACATTTACCCAGACAGCGGATTCACTCGGTGTGATGGTGGGTTCCACTTCTATATCTGCGATCACAGCATCAATTCATGTCACTTACGTTGAACCCAATATTTCCAATATGTTGGATGTCCCAATATTTCTAATACGTTGGATGTTTAACCTAATTTACTTCATTTTATATTTAATTATTTTCATCTTAGATCTATTTCCACCAGAGGCAAGTCTCTCTTTCAAAATGTTCTGTTCAGGTAGAACATAAGTTACTCCTTCATCCAATGACAACAACGATTACTGTTCACTGCAATTTGAAAGCGCCAATGAGGTGAAATAGTCACACAAGCTGCTCATGTGTTACTCTCAAATTCCAAAATCCAACAACCTCATCACTGCGGCTCCTGTATAATCACTATAAAATACACCACTGGTTCCCTGTTATCCACAGCACACGTGACTGCTTCAAACATCTTGTGAATGGTCTCATTCTGCAGTATAAACATCATGTGATACTCTGCTTTCCTCACACTCAGACCAAGGACCGCAAAGTGCAGGCTCATTTCGCTTGTTTAAAACTTCCTACATTTCCAAACATTATCCGTTTGAATGAAAGGTTATGGAGGTGTAAGAAGAGAATCCTTTCCCTGTGCGCACATGCTACCTGGCTTCCTGAATTTTTCCAGCGGTTTTAACTTTCACTACAGCTGTCTGAGCAGATTTAGATGAGAATATAAGTATCTGTATTTGAAGATCTTTCGCAACAGTGGTTCGTTGGTCTCGGCGTATGGTTCCCGCTTTGGCTGTCATGATTCGCAAGGCTGCGAGAAGTCCGGGTTCCAAATCTTGGGCGAGCCCCATTGTTTGCGATGGCCAAGTCTTGTTCGTTTCTTTGCCATGCACACTGCAGGATGCGTTTACCTGCGGTTTGGTTTCAGAACCTGACAATGCAGGGGAGCCAACATCACAACGCATTCACTACTAATTCAAGACGCTTTCAAAAGTTGACTATGCTTTTAGACATTCTCTTTATCCCGAGTCAACGATTCAGAGGATCCAATGCTTGTGGGTTCCGGCACCTGGTTATATGTACATTGTTATTCATTCATGTGTTATGGCTGACTACTGCATTCTCTGTCTATATCAGCCTCTCCCTGCTTCTGTGTACCGGCCTCAGTCTCTTTAACTCTCTCTCGGCCTCTATCTCCTTTCCTCATTTTGCTCTTATTTGCCTCTAAGCTCTCGCTGTCTGTGTAACCAAGGTTCACTGGATTGATTGCTGTGATGAGGCAGTGGCCCTTGGAGGAGCGAGTCAGCGGGATGACCCTGTTCTCTCTGGGGTTTGAAATAATGAGAAGTGATCTCATTGAAATGTCTGGAACTGCAAGCGAGTTTGGCAGTGTACGTGCTGACAGATTGTATACGCCCCTGATTCTGTGTGTGTCCTTGTATCTGCGTATGCCCCTGTTTCACTGTTTCTATGCCCCTGATTCTGTGTGTGTCCTTGTATCTGCGTATGCCCCAGTTTCACTATCTCTATGCCCCTGATTCTGTGTGCGCCGTTGTATCTTTGTATGTCCCAGTATCTCTGTGTATGTATGCCTGGGTCTTTGTATGCCCCTGTATCTATATGTGCCCTTGAATCTGTGTATGGCCCCTGTATCTCTGTGTTCCCCAGTCCCTGTGGTGTGTGTGCTCCTGTATTTGTGTATGCACCTCTATCTGAGTGCCCCGGAACTTGCGTGTGCCCCTGTATCTGTATGATCCCCGTTATCTGTGTATGTGTGTGACTGTGTATGTGTGTGTGTGTGTGTGTGTGTATGTGTGTATGTGTGCGCGCGCGCGCGGCCCTGTATCTGTATATATGTCCCTGTATCTCTATATATGGCCCTGTATATGCCGGTGTGTCTCGGCATGGAGGCACAGTGGTTCAATGTAAGATTGAAACATTGCAAAACAGAAACACATTTCAACATTGGAATCAAATTACTTTAACCAATTTCTCCATTCTGAATGTTAACAGTTCCAGAAACAATTGAAGCAACATTTAACCTCTGTGTTTGGGGAACGGTCCACCTGTTTCTGAATGTGATTAACATCTGATAATTGAATCAAATGTACACACTGCAGACAGAAATAATCCCAACTTCAATCTCCAGACAATAACTCCCAATGGGTAATGAAGAACACAGTTTATGTGCGGTGTCTGGTTATGAAAATGGCGAATACGCCAGCCGAGCTCCTTCTGTAAACTCTAATCTCGGAAAATATCGTTGAAAATTCATATTTCAGCCATTGGTTCGCAGATGCAGCCATCGAGTGACTGAACTTCTCTGACACTCACAAAGATCAGCGCCTGCAGTTGTCGTGGGCCGCCAGCAGATGGTGGTGTTGTATCACTTAAATTCCAAGATTGTGCAGCAGGTTTGAGGAGATATTTGGAAAATGTAATTCCTTGTTTCCCCAGAAAGGAAAGAATTAGTAAAGCAACAGCATTAATATCTCTGTCAGTGATATTCACAGGGAAACCTGGCCGAAGGATAGTGAATTTAATACTTGCATTGATATTCATCTTCCCGCAAGAAAATGTGTCGATTAACAGCTAATTATTTTGTGACCTTATCTTTTATTAATTTAAAGAGTTGTCTACTTCCTCATCCAGACTTCATTAAATCAAATTCCATTATAATTGGACACATATCTCTTTTCCTCTGAATTTTCCATTCTTCGGCGCTCATCTTTTTCCTTTGTCCCTTCACAAATCCAGCCCAACCCTGCCTCTATATTATGTTCTGTATATATTTAAAATGTATTTGCTTGTTATAATTTTTCACTACAGCACATTTAGGGCCCTAACTCACTCTGATCTTTAACACACACTGCAAATTCCATGAGCGCCTCGTAATGACTTCCTGTGCACTGATTTCAGTTATTAGCTCATTATACCAATCGCACTGCCGAATGCTGAAACAGGATTTTATTAAGTGTAGTCGCAGACACTCCAATTTTCTGTTCCGAGCTGCAATCTGACTCCGAATGTAACTCAATGGAAATTTAGGGCTAGTATTTCATGGGCATTATCATCTCAGTATCCATCGCACCGCCCTCCCCCCACCCCCCTCCCCCGGCCCCCCGCACCCCCGGGGCCCCAGACCAACACCATTCATTAATCTCGATTCCACATCGTCAATTCACCATCATTAGATTCAATAGTGTACATTCTTCAATGAGTTGGCGAAGGGGCGGCGGGGGGGGGGGGGGGGGGGGTGGTGAATGGGCGGGGATGCGGTGAGGTTTCAAAAGCGGTGGGGTCACCAATCTCCCACTTTGACATAGTGATACTCTATTGTGGAAGTCATTTTGTCCAGCCCATGCTGAATCCCAACCTTTTCTATTTATGTACTTGATGTTCATGGATTAATCGGGATGAATAATGCAAAGCAGTTCTCACTGTGAGTGATTGACTTGCTTGAAGTTTTGTACAGAAACCAAAATAAACACACTGTGATGGTGGAAACTCTCATCACTGCTTAATCAATTTCACAATTCCAGTATATATAAATTTCACCAAATTCCTCAGATTCACTCTGAATTTAGTCTGGTGCATGCCATAAATGCTTGTGTTTGTCCAGCAACTCAGGGATCGAAACATAAATCCCAATTCCAGGTGTTATTTTTCAGGAAAAAGTTTTGGGTGAACGTGGTTAGGAGTGAAAATAAAAATGACAAAAGGAGAGTGGGTAAAGCAAAATATAAAACATGCTGTACTCTGCTGTATGGTGGATAGAGTTTGCCACTTTCAATGCTGTTTTCATTACAGGTCAGGAAATTGAGCTTTATCGCTCATGTCTAAACTATGAAACAAATATCAGCTATTTCCATGTGGAACACAGAAATCTTGGACTCGCGTCGTGTCCTGCCCGTTACTGAAGTCACGATACTGAGCAAATTCAACGGGAAGTTTTCTTGTCATTCCTGTCGGGAGAATGGTAAGCAGACGAGGTGAAGGGCGGTTTAAGTGGTGCCCTTCCTTCACTGCAGCTCATTGTCTTTCTGACTGGAGAAGATTTATGTTTGTTGCGCAGTTCAGGCTTATCTGATGAACTGACGGAGCGGACTCAAAGTACCCAATGGCTCATCCCAAGTTCTTTGCTTCTGAGCTGTGTCAGTAGCAATACCGGTAAACTAAATGACAAGTATTTGCGTTTCTGGTGGTAGCGGGGCCGAGCGGTCCAAAATGTTAGGTTTAGGTTCCACTTGCTTGGGGAGGCGTGAGTTCCAATCCCACCGCTGGTACAAGTGGCTTTACTTCGCGACACGGAATTGGACAGTTTCACCTGTGAAGAGGGACGAGATAGACTGGGGCTGATTTCCCCTGAGCAGAGAATGCTGAGGGCAGATTTGGTTGAGTGTACAAAATTTTTAGTGATATAGGTGCGGCAGATAGGAATAGACATTTACCCATTGTAGAGGGGCGAATAACCAGGCAACATAGATTTAAGGTCGGGAGAAAGAGATTAAGAGCAATTTGGAACGAACTGCCTGAAAAGTTGTTAGAGGCGGGAACTGTAACTTTAAAAACACTTAAGAACGATTTAGTGGAGCACTTTGAAGGCCTTGATATCACGGGCAATCACACTCGCCCACCTCTGCAGTACATGTGTCCATGTGTAAACAAAGGATGTAATTATGCAAGCAGCTTACTGCGAAGTCAATGCTTCTTGACACCATGGTTGTTGACCCCTTCTGTCACATTCCTGATGATCGAGAGCAGACTGGTAGTAATTGTCTTGGTTTGATTTGTCGCTTGTCAGGTAGATGCCAGTGAGGTAACAGGTTGGCTTGAAGCGAACACAACTCTTCAGTAGAATTGTAGGAATATTGCCAGTGCCAAGAGCTTTCGTAGATTCCAATGCCTCCGTAAACATATTTGTCTTCTACTCAACGCTGCCATTGTAAGTGATTGTGGAATAGTGGCTTCACAGCACCAGGGATTCAATTACAGCCTCAGGTCATTGTGTGGCGTTTGCAAGTTCTCCCCGTGAGTTTCCTGCTGGTGTTCCAGTTTCCGCTCACAGTCTGAAGATGTGCATGCGAGGTGGGTTACATAGAACATAGAACAGTACAGCACAGAACAGGCCCTTCGGCCCACGATGTTGTGCCGAGCTTTATCTGAAACCAAGATCAAGCTATCCCACTCCCTATCATCCTGGTGTGCTCCATGTGCCTATCCAATAACAGCTTAAATGTTTCTAAAGTGTCTGACTCCACTATCACTGCAGGCAGTCCATTCCACACCCCAACCACTCTCTGCGTAAAGAACCTACCTCTGATATCCGTCCTGTATCTCCCACCACGAACCCTATAGTTATGCCCCCTTGTAATAGCTCCATCCACCCGAGGAAATAGTCTTTGAACGTTCACTCGATCTATCCCCTTCATCATTTTATACACCTCTATTAAGTCTCCCCTCAGCCTCCTCCGCTCCAGAGAGAACAGCCCTAGCTCCATCAACCTTTCCTCATATGACCTACCCTCCAAACCAGGCAGCATCCTGGTAAATCTCCTCTGCACTCTTTCCAGCGCTTCCACATCCTACTTATAGTGAGGTGACCAGAACTGCACACAATATTCCAAATGTGGTCTCACCAAGATCCTGTACAGTTGCAGCATAACCCCACGGCTCTTAAACTCCAACCCCCTGTTAATAAAAGCTAACACACTATAGGCCTTCTTCACAGCTCTATCCACTTGACTGGCAACCTTTAGAGATCTGTGGATATGGACCCCAAGATCTCTCTGTTCCTCCACAGTCTTCAGAACCCTACCTTTGACCCTGTAATCCACATTTAAATTTGTCCTACCAAAATGAATCACCTCACATTTATCAGGGTTAAACTCCATTTGCCATTTTTCAGCCCAGCTTTGCATCCTATCTATGTCTCTTTGCAGCCTACAACAGCCCTCCACCTCATCCACTACTCCACCAATCTTGGTGTCATCAGCAAATTTACTGATCCACCCTTCAGCCCCCTCCTCTAAGTCATTAATAAAAATCACAAAGAGCAGAGGACCAAGCACTGATCCCTGCGGCACACCGCTAGCAACCTGCCTCCAATCCGAAAATTTTCCATCGACCACCACCCTCTGTCTTCGGTCAGACAGCCAGTTACCTATCCAATCGGCCAACTTTCCCTCTATCCCACACCTCCTCACTTTCATCATAAGCCGACCATGGGGGACCTTATCAAACGCCTTACTAAAATCCATGTATATGACATCAACTGCCCTACCTTCATCAACACACTTAGTTACCTCCTCAAAAAATTCTATCAAATTTGTGAGGCACGACTTGCCCTTCACGAATCCGTGCTGACTATCTCGGATTAATCCGCATCTTTCTAAATGGTCGTAAATCCCATCCCTAAGGACCCTTTCCATCAATTTACCAACCACCGAAGTAAGACTAACCGGTCTATAATTACCAGGGTCATTTCTATTCCCTTTCTTAAACAGAGGAACAACATTCGCCATTCTCCAGTCCTCTGGCACCATCCCCGTGGACAGCGAGGACCCAAAGATCAACGCCAAAGGCTCTGCAATCTCATCCCTTGCCTCCCACAGAATCCTAGGATACATTTCATCAGGCCCAGGGGACTTATCGACCTTCAGTTTATTCAAAACTGCCAAGACATCCTCCCTCCGAACATCTATTTCCTCCAGCCTATTAGCCTGTAACACCTTCTCTTCCTCAAAAACATGGCCCCTCTCCTGGGTTGGTCACGTATTTGCTGTAACTGCTTATGAGATGATGGAGTGACTGTGTGGCAAAGTTTAGGCAATAACCTGAAATGAAGCAATGGGAAAGAGTTGATTATGGACTAATTGCAAATCCTTCTTACCAGCTTTTCCGGAGGTCTAGTGCTAAGGATTCGGCGCTGTGCACGGGATTGATTCCCAGTCAGGCGGTGAATAACCGTTTGTTTAAATTTTCATAAAATTGAATTTTAACTCACATTTTCTGTAAAGGGAGAAACAAGGTCAACCTTCAAGCAGGATGAATTATATCGGAGATGGAAAAGTCAGAGATGTAACAACAATAATAATCTCAGGAGAAAAATCACACTGCAGGCAAACGGCAAGCATTGGTCACTTCAAGTAACTAGCGCGCCAAATTCTGTCCATTTCAATCGACGCATTTTAACTCCCTGCTGTCCCGCTCGGACATTTCCACCTCCATCAAATATCACTCAGCTAAAATTGTAGTCTGTTCCGCTGATTATTATACATTTATTGCAAACCAATTACTAACGGTTGGTTCTATAGCTCAGTGGTGAGAGGACTGGTCTAGTAAACCAGAGTCCTGCGAGTTCAATTCTCGTTAGAGCCTGTATTTCTAATTTAGTTAATTGCCGCAAGTTATACATGGTCAGTTGAACCCTCAGTCCAATGCGGCATTGACGTCCAGGACTGTCACTCTCAACTCACCTCGGGAATTCAGCTCCTTTTTTTATGTTTAATCCAAGACTTGTAATGAGGAGAGGAGCTGAGTGATCCTGGCAAGACGGAAACTGAGCTTTGCTGACGAGGTGCTGCTTGTTGGCACTGCTGATGACCCGTTCATCACTTTACTGATGAGTGAGAGAAGACTGAGTTGGGCAGTAATTGGTTGGGTTGGGTTTGTCTTGCTTTTTATGTAAAGAACATACCTGCGCAATTGTCCACACCGTTGGGGAGATGCCAGTGTTGTAACTGTACTGGAAGAGCTTGGCTAGGGCGCGCTCTGGGGCATAAGTCTTCAGCACTATTGCCGGAATGTTGCAGGGCCCATTGCCTTTGCAGTATCCAGTGCCTCCAAATGTGGAGTTGAATCGAATTGGTTGGAGACTGCCATCTGAAATGCTGGGGATCACTTGAGGAGGCCGAGATGGATCTTCCACTCGGCACTTCAGGCTGAAGATTTCTGCGAATACTTCAGCCTTATTTTTTTCCACTGATGTGCTGGGCTCTTCCATCATTGAGGATGGGGATATTTGTGGAGCCTCCTCCTCCAGTGAATTGTTTAATTGTCCACCACCATTCTCGACTGGATGTGGAAGGGCTGCAGAAATTAAATCCCAGCTGTTGGTCGTGGAATCGCTTAGCTCTGTCTATCATTTGCTGGTTTTGACATTTGGCATTCAAGTAGTCCTTTGAAATTCAAGTAGTAGCTTCACTGGGTTGACACGTTATTTCTAGGTACCTCGTGATGCTCCTGCCATGCCCGCCTGCACTCTCCATTGAACAAGGGTTGATCCTCTGACTGGATGATAATTGTTGAGTGGGGCATGTGCCGGGCGATGAGATTGCAGATTGTGCTGGAGCACAATTCCTCTGCTGTTGATGGTCCGCAGCGCCTCATGGATGCCCAGTTTTGAGTTGCTAGATCGGTTCGAAGTCTGTCCTATTTAGCACGGTGATAGTGCCACACAGACCAATGGAGGTTTTATCAATGTGCTGACGGTACTACGTCCTCACAAGGACTGTGCGCTGGTTATTCTTGCAGTTACTGTCATGGACAGATGTATCTGCAGCCGGCAGATTAGTAAGGATGAGTGCAAGTATGTTATTACATCTTGTTGGTTCCTTCACAACGTGCAGCAGACCCAGTCTAGCAGTTATAGATTTTAGGACCCGACCAGTTCGATCAGTAGTGCTGCGACTGAGCCACTCTGGTGGTGGACATTGAAATACCCCAACCAGTGTACATTTTGCGCCCTTGCCACCCTCAGTGCTTCTTCCAAGTGTCGTTCGACATGGAGGAATACTGATTCATCAGCCAAAGGAGGACGGTGCGTGGTAATCAGTAAGTGGTTTCATTGTCCATGTTTAACCTCAAGCTATGAGACTTCATCGGGTCCAGAGTCGATGTTAAGAACTCCCAGTGCAACTCCCTCCCGACTGTATACCACTGCGCCACCATCTCTGCTGGGTGGCGGCACAGTCGCTGGGAGTTCGCTGGGACATGAAATCGACACTGAGGTGCAATCGTCCCACAAGATGCTGAAGTGATCGAGGTACATAAAATTCTAAAAGTGTTTCATAGAGTACATGTTGACAAAATGTTTCTTCTTATTGGGCAATCGAGAACAAGAGGTCACATGTGAATAACAAGAAAATACTGTAGATGCTGGAATCTGAAAACAAAACCCAGAAAATGCTGGAAAATCCCACCTGATCTCACAGCATCTGTGGGGAAAGAATAGAACCAACCTACTGTCAGATGGGCAGGTTGAGAGGCGGTAGACTTAAAACTGATATGTTGAGGAACTACATATCGCTGACAGTCGTGGATTTGTGGCACTTACTGCCCCATAGTACGGTGGAGTCTGAATCATGAAAAGGTTTCACGAATGAGACAGAAATATTTCGAATACATAATGAATGAAGGAATAAGGGAATAAGTGGGAATGTTAACTTGAGACCAGGAAGAGTTCAGCCATGAACGTATTGAATGCCGGAGGAAGCTCGAAGCACTGAATTTGTCTATTTCTGATATTAGTTCCCATGTTCCCAATTTCAAAAGCCACCAACCACATTAATAAGGGAGATGTGCAGTCTATGTCCAATACATGAAAAAGTTCCCATTTATCCACCGCACGTGATTCCTCTGAAGAAATTCGGACTGGCCTCATTCTGTGGTGTAATCGCTTTGTGATTTTTTTGTTTCTTTCATTTAATCTCTCCTGAGTTCCAACTCATTAGATGTTGTTATGCTTTCACCCTCCTGGATATCACTTGTTTAAAACTTTCTATGTTTCTAACCATTTCCAGTTTAAATTAAAAGTCATGGAGGTGAAAGTTGAGCTTTGTTTCCCTGTGCACACACGCGGCCTGACTTGCTGCGTTTTTTCAGCACTTTCACCTTTCACTGGAGATATCTGACCATCTTTGGATGATAATGGAATTGTAACTACTTGAATGGCTTTCTTATTGGTGGCTCGTTGGTCTAGGGCATGATTTTCACTTTCAGTGTCAAAGTCCACAAGCTTGCACGATGTCGCAGGCTCAAAACGTAGACAAGCCCTCATTTAGCTGCTGTTTCCGATATGTCAAACCATTGGGTTAGTTCGTTTATTTCCGCACACGGCGGAATTTGTTTCCATGGGGCTTGGTTTGAGAACTGAGAACACGCTGCAGGGATTCTATCAACATAATATGCTCACAAATAAATCAAGCCATTTTCAAAAGGTGACCCCGCTTGTGGATATTGACTTTATCCCTACTCATCAATTCAGAGGACCCCATGCTTGTGGGTTCAGACCGCTGCTGTGTGTACAGTCATGATGTGGAGATGCCGGCGTTGGACTGGGGTGGGAAGAGGAAGAAATCTCACAACATCGGTTTAAAGTCCAACGGGTTTTTTGGTATCACAAACTTTCGGCGCGCTTTGCCTTCATCAGGTAAGGGTTGTGTACTGGGGTGTCACGGTGGCAGAATGGTTAGCACTGCTGCTGCAAAGCCCCAGGGATCAGCATTAGATTCCCCGCTGCCATCACTGTCTGTGTGGAGTTTCCATGTTCTCCCTATGTCTGCGTGGGTTATTTCTGGATGATCCAGTTTCCTCCCGCAGTCAAAAGATTTGCTGGTTAGGTGGATTTTCCAAGCTAAATAGCCCCTTAGTGTCTAGCTCGGGTAAATGCATCGGGTTATGGGGATAGTGTCTGTGTGAGACTGTGGTCATAGAAATCATAGAAACCATAGAAACCCTACAGTGCAGAAGGAGGCCATTCGGCCCATCGAGTCTGCACCGACCACAATCCCACCCCACATATTTACCCGCTAATCCCTCTAACCTACGCATCCCAGGACTCTAAGGGGCAATTTTTAACCTGGCCAATCAACCTAACCCGCACATCTTTGGACTGTGGGAGGAAACCGGAGCACCCGGAGGAAACCCACGCAGACACGAGAAGAATGTGCAAACTCCACACAGACAGTGACCCGAGCCGGGAATCGAACCCGGGACCCTGGAGCTGTGAAGCAGCAGTGCTAACCACTCGGTGCGGACCCGATGGCCCGAATGGCATCCTTTTGCACTGCATCTGCCCAATATTGCTCATGGGTTGTTCATGTCTGCTCGGTCTCTCTTTGTCGTTCTATCCCTACGTAAGGTCCTTTGAGACTCTGTCTGCGCATCGATCATTGTTTGCTTTTAGCTCCCTCTATTCTTTCACTCTTTGTGTGTAACCAGGGTCCACATTGATTCCTGTGATGAGGCTGCTGTCCTGGGAGGAGAGACTCACTTGGACAAGTACATTTTCTCTGTATTTCAGAATGAGAGGTGATCCCACTGAAAAATCTGAAATTGGGAGACGGTTTGACAGTGTGCATGATGAGTGGCTTCACCCGCTGGATGGAGTATTTAGAACAAGAATATTAAGGTGAAAGATGTAAGAGGAGTTTGCGATGTTTGGAAGGACGTAAAGCTAAGAAGTGGAAGATGTGAATGATGTTAGTAATGATTGAGATAAATGCATTGTAACCCTGTCGATTCTGGAGGTCGATTTATTGAAATCAGAACAAGCTCAGATACCAGATGGAAAAAACATATTTTTCGACACGCATTTTAGGATTTGAAATGGTAGCATTCCAGGTGACGGGCCAGCTCAGTCGGTAGAGCAAGAGCTTCTGAATCTCAGGGTCGTGGATTTGAGCCCCACGTTGGGCGCCATTGTTTTTAAACTTTGCCCCTTTTCTGGGTGAACTCCAGCTCTCTGTTCCTCTGGCAGTGTCACCGCTCATACTGAATCTTTCTCCATCCCGCTTTGTTAATCTCACAGTTAACAGCTTATGACTGAAAACTGCCTCCACTTCACTGGAAGGCGAGGAGATTAGTGCTTAATTCAGAGAGAGGTTTTCTTCTCATTTAGCGTGAGATTTGTACCCAGACCTGGAAGATTGTGTTCGTGGAAACATGAATGACCCCCATTGTCATTCAAACACTCCAGCCTTACATCCTATCAAGAGGCCTTTTGTTCTATCTTCCTATCCGCCTCTACTTTCCTTGACTTTGTATTTGTTTGTGAACCATTACATCTCTAAATTCTTCAGGTTTGGATAAAAGTATAGCGACTTGAAACATTCACTCTCTTTCCCTCTCCATAGACGCTGTTTGTCCTGCTGAGTGTTTCCAGCATTTTATGTTTTGATTTGGGATTTGCAGCAACTGCGGTATCTTGTTTTGGGAAACAATGGATCAGGATTCTCTGACTGAACCTTACCTGTTTAAATTGTTAAAGGGCTGAGGTTTTAAATAATAATACACCCGGACATTTCACCCTGTTTCGCATGAAATTAAATAAAATGCGAGTTAATAATTTGATTAAATATTACTAAATCAATATATATTTCGTTGTCAATGCCAGCATTTGTTGGCCATCCCTATTCCCCCTTGACCTGCGTATTTTGCTGGGCCATTTCAGAGCACAGTTAACAGTCAATAACATTGTTCTGGATCTGGACTCTCATATTGGCCTGGCTCGATAAGGATGGCAGATTTCCTTCTGTAAGGGACCAGGTGAATATTCACGATAATCAGAAAAGAATCTTCATCATTGAGACTAAATGGCCCTTCAATTTAAGTTCTAGCCTCTGGTGGGATTTGGACCTGTGTTCCTAGGAGTTGGGATTCATACTTCAATGATTTTACCACGATGCCACCATCTTCCCAGAAGTATGCAAGTGTAAATCCTCCACGTGGAATGAAACCGGGTAATTTCACATTGAAGCAAACAATCTGACCCCTAAACTGTGGAAATCAGCATCAGGCACCCTTGATACAGTAGGATTGACGAGATATCTCTTGCTCTCAATCAAATACAGAAAAAACGTGGTGAAACCTCAGCACGACAGACCCAATCTGTGCGGGAGAAACAGTGAACGGTTCAGATAACTGAACTTGCGTCATCACTGGAAAGAAGTTAGAGATGTTGCAGATTTCAACCAAGTTCACAGACAGGGAAAGGGAGAGTGGTCCGAAAGGAAGGTAAAGTTTGCGATCAGGTGGAAGGCAGAACAGATTTAACAACAAGAGGTATGAGGCTGTAGGGGACAGTGGTGGGAATTGGAGAAGTTAAGGAACTAAAGGTGAGTAATTGTGTATCTGTCATCTATTTATCTATATGACATCAACTGCCCTACCTTCATCAATGCACTTAGTTACCTCCTCAAAAAATTCAATCAAATTTGTGAGGCACGTCTTGCCCTTCACGAATCCGTGCTGACCATCCCGGATTAATCCGCATCTTTCTAAATGGACGTAAATCCCATCCCTAAGGACCTTTTCCATCAATTTACCAACCACCGAACTAAGACTAACCGGTCTATAATTACCAGGGTCATTTCTATTCCCTTTCTTAAACAGAGAAACAACATTCGCCACTCTCCAGTCCTCTGGCACCATCCCCGTGGACAGTGAGGACCCAAAGATCAAAGCCAAAGGCTCTGCAATCTCATCCCTTGCCTCCCAAATAATCCTAGGATATATTTCATCAGGCCCAGGGGACTTATCGACCTTCAGTTTATTCAAAACTGCCAGGACATCCTCCCTCCGAACAACTATTTCCTCCAGCCTATCAGCCTGTAACACACTCTCTTCCTCAAAAACATGGCCCCTCTCCTTGGTGAACGATGAGCCGAAGGCCGTTTCCGTGCTGTAGCCCTCTGTGACTCTGTGGCTCGGTACTTGCCCACGTGAAATATGAGGATTTTTGCTGACATCTCCCAATACGGCTTGAGATGAACAAATTTGATGTAGAGTTAGGGTCTTTCTCATGTGAGTTTTTAGCATATCAGTGGTAGCCGCATAACAACATATTGTTCCCGCACTTGTTGTTGCTGGTGTGTTGAATGAAAGATGTCAAATGCAGTGAGTGACCATTTGCAGCGTACGGCCACGTTCAGCATTCGAATGATGAGGAGGATGGACTCTGCATCCAGCGATCGGAGTTCAAACCTCGGTCAGGCTTTACTTTTTGCCACAGCAAATGACTGATTTGCTGAAGGACATTTTATTTAAATTTCTCAGAAAGTGTTACTTGAATGACTATGAAGATTTCTGCATATTCCACCGCACTCACATTGCAGACTATGCAGCGATTGACTCCCGTGGCGTCATTGCATCAGCCCCAGAGTGCGGTTGCTAAATAATAAAAATCGCTGAGGAGCAGAGAAGCCACAAAGAGCAGAGGGACCAGGTATAGGTGTCATTCACTCACTACCAATTTATGCAAGAGCTGTGAGAGGAATAATGATTCCCCCCCACATTCGAACCAGCGTTGGTGGATTCAAAGTCCACAGTACTAACCCTTACACAGTGGAAGTGAGGCGGCCCGAAACGCAGCTGAGGCACGAGGCCTTTCTCCGAAAACATGCACACACACACACTTGCTCAATAATTGCTAGACTCCAGTCGAATGGTTGTTGTGTGTGACACCAAGTACTCCCTTCTTTCATCAGATGAATTAAGGAGGAGCGAAAAGGTGAAAGAAAAAACACTGATGTTGCAGGCATCTGGCGCCAGAGGCTCAGCAATGTGCATTGTAATAGCAGTTGAACTGGCTGACAAATTGTCCTCTCCGCTCGTACTT